>NC_134710.1:341814516-341874516 GCF_043290135.1 Rhipicephalus microplus
ATTATTTCTTTTTGGGTGGCTAGAGCAGTGAATAAACTAACTTATATACTCATCGTCTACGAGCGGGGCGTTCAGAGCTGCCCGCGAGCAGCGCGAAGAAATCTTCGCAGAAGATACGCGCTTCATTCAAATTTAGCCCACTCAAGTGCACCTACGATAGAATCTCGCGCGAACCGTTTTTATTTCCTTTCAAACTCATAAGTATTTTTGAAAAGAGAATTGAAACTACTCTATATGATTAGGTCCCGTTCATTTCCAATTCACTGCTTTGACCATTTCAGACGCGGAGTTATCCGAGAAGATTATGACAAGAAGTTCTAAATCCGCGCTTAAGTTTCTTCGAGTTTCGGTGGCGCTGCAGCGAGGTGAACAAAATAAAGGAATAATTTTTTTAACTATTTATTCAACTTCCCGTTATTTTTTTGTTCTGCCAATGTCTCGAACACAATCACGTCTGTGCTGCTTTGAGGATTTGGCGCTAAATGCGGCAGGATTAGAAATTAAAGTAGTGAACTAAACTGTTTATGAAATATGGCCCTCAATACCAATATCAAGGCGCTGTTTTCCGTAATGTCTGAGAAAATATGTGAGCAGTTTGGAACACACAATCAGGCTGCAGGGTTACGCGATACTGTTTACTTACAGGAGGGAAACAGGGAACAATGATACAGAATATTGTAAGTAAGAACTATTGTTGTCTGTTATTTAGGATTAGCGCAGCACACGAGTGTGATTAGCTGCAAGCATTAGGAGCGAAGTCGATGAAGCGGGGATATTGGAGCACGCTTATTTATCTTTCTTCAAGTGTGTGTTGTTTATTATCCTGCGCATACGTGTGTGCTTTTCTTTTCTCTCTCTCGGTCTGTCTGCACCCTCTTCCTTGCCCCCCTCCCCCTTTGTGCTGGGTAGCAAGCCAGATGCTAATATCTGTTTAACTTTCCGGCTTTCCTCTTCATCTCTCTGTCTCTCTCTTTCTTATACTTTTTTTTTAAAAAATAAAATGGAAACGCGAAGAGTTGGACCCCGCGTGCATTCGCAAACCGCCGTATCTGCTCCTTTAAGCTTGTCGTTTTTCTCATTATTTTTTTCTGTTACTGGCGATAGCGCCAGTGGTTTTTTTGTTAGTTTCATGCCGTTTCCATCTCCATTGGCGCAGCTGCAAGTTGGCTCAATGAATGGGAAAGAAATTTCGGTGGAAGCTGAGCGTAACGTAGAAACGACTATATAGCGACTCGCAAGTGATGCTCCGAACGCGGTACAGTCAGAGCTGCATAGGCGTATCAACCGGGGGGGGGGGGGGGGGTATCGAAAATAGTTTATTCTCTTATTTTTTTTACCAAAAGTGACGTTGTGATGACGTCGTAATAAGTCATGAAGGCGTCGCAGATTTCGGAGAAACGCTGTGTGTTGACGTCGTTATCAGGTGATCATGGTTCTCTCTTTTTGCATTACTAGTGTTGACGCAGCCGACGCAAGGCACTGGTGGTTCTTTTTTGCGTTTTATGAGGCATCTCAGGCTTCCACGTTGAAAAAAACTTATTCCATGGTTTTTTTAGACTGCCAAACAGGAGTGTTCACCGCAACCCGCTTTCTTGAGGCAGCTGTTACGTCCACCAAACCGGTAGATTTTGTGACAGTCGTTTCAGAGAGCATGTTACCTTTCTTTTTTCGGGTTTTTGTGGCGGTAGGTCACGAGGCTGACCACTGTAAAGGATGTCCGTAGACATTTCAGCATTCCTGAGCACGTGTATTCTCGGAACTTTGAGGATTCAGAACAAAACAGTACCTTACGAAACCTTTCGCTAAAAAACGTAAGAGGTAGATTAGCAATGTTTTGCGCTGTATAAAAGGAAAAAAACTCTATTAAAATATTCCCAAATTCGAAGTCATTGAGAAAGTAAAAAGTGTTGTGTGCTCTAATACAATACAATAAAATAACATCCCAAACTTGGTACCACCCTTCGCTCTAGTATATTTCGTATTCCTTGCGTGTCCCAGACTACTCCGTTCTCTCGATGTTCAGCAAAAGTAAATAACTGGTGGGATTATGCGAGATAAATAGGGTGTAACGGCTATGTACTTACTTTCAAATTTGTGCAGGGGTGGTGCTTCCCGTAGGTCTACGTTTGTCTAGTAAGGCTCAGTTTGATATCAGCGTTTGTTCTTTACAATAACAATAGTTCTTAGGGTTTCACCCTCCACAACGATCTGGTTATGATACTTGCCGTAGTGATGGCCTGCGTAAATTGTGGCCATCTTTTGTTTTTTTTTAAGGTGTACTGAAATCTAAGCGAAAAACTCCGAGCATTTGTCCTCCACGGCAATGCCGCTGGCAGGGCTGGTATTCAATCTCGCGTCTTTCGGGTCAGCAGCCGAACACCATGACTACTACAGGCCACCGTCGCCGGTAGCGTTTGTTTTTTGTGTTCATTTCTGTATCCCGTCCAAAAACGCACAAAGAAAATGGGGAAGGGGGGACAAGAAAGAGAGGAAAGGTATGAATGTTAATCAGTTTGGAACGACAGTATATGCCAACCTGCATGGAAAAAAGGAATCGATCAAGCTACTTGCACTCAGGGGTTGCAGCGGAGCTTTCATGGACTTATGAAAATGCTATATGCAACACCATGATCCCAAGCTAGTGTCTACTGATAAGTACCTTCAGTTTTTCGGGTTCCAAGTTTAACAATTCATACAGTTCAACGTCCCAAAAGAACCACAAGATTGTGAGAAACGCCGATGTGGAAGGCTCCAAAATGTTTGACCACTTGTGATTGCTAAAGTTACACTTAAATCCAAGTGTATGGGCCTCAGTCAATCCCGCATTCATTGAAACTGCGGCCGCAGCGACCGACATTAGATGCCGTGACCTTCAGGTCAGCACTCTAACCACTAGACCACCGTGTCGCAAGTTTCGAGCAATGCGTGGAAAGTCTGTTCAGTGATGTATTGGATGGAACATGCGTATACACTTATAAGATCGTAATATAGTTATATTGCCATTGTTGAAAGGTATACTTGGTATGTGTGTTCAGAGAGAGAGAAACGATAATAAAGGAAGGCAGGGAAGTTAACCAGATGCTAGTATCCGGTATGCTACCGGATACTAGCATCTGGTACACTGGGGTTGGGGAATAGGGGGTTGAAAGAGAAATGGAGAGTTAAAAAATAAATAAGAGAAAAACACCGACACACACGCACACACAAAATCAGTCCACTCAGAGGCGTTCCGACAGGCCAGTAGTACGTAAGAAGCCCAGTAGCGCTTGCACGGTTTTCTTCTGTGACGATGAGTCATGACGATGGCGCAGTATACTTTATTCTGACAGCGGCTGGTTATCTAACCTGTTTAGTTTATTAGAAAGGTGTTGTCTTTCCAGGTTGTATTTCGGGCAGTCACACAGGATATGTCGAATTATTTCTTCATCTCCGCAGTGTGCACAGTCGGCGGTGTCGGCCATACCTATGTGGAACGCGTACACACGGGTAAACGCGACTCCCAACCATAGTCTGCACAGAGCAGTAGCGTCGCCTCGTCGAATTTTTGTTGGAAGCTGTATGCTTAACGTTGGATCAAGCGATCGTAATCTTGCATGCATAAAGAGAGGCACATTCCAAAGAGCCATGGAGCGTTGGCGAGCAAGCATGCGGAGCCTCATAGCAGCGTCCGTCCTTGAGAGAGGCATTGACTGGTTGTTGTCTTCTGTATGGGCTGAACGGGCAGCTTGATCAGCTCGTTCGTTACCGATAATTCCACAGTGGCTTGGCAACCACTGAAACATAACGTGGTGCCTTTTCTCTGTTATATGGTGTGGCATTTCTGCTGTTTCAAATACCAACTGTTCATGTGGACCACGGCGTAGATTTGACAGAAGTGACTGCAGTGCCGCCTTGCAGTCGCAGCAAATGGTCCACCGTTGCGTGCTTTGGTCGTTAATGAAACGCAGCGCCGCGCGAAGCGCTGCAAGCTCTGCTGCCGTTGTTGTGGTTGCATGAGCTGTTCTGAATTTGATGGTTGTGGCGTGCGTTGGAATAACGACCGCCGCAGTTGAGCTGTTTGGCAGGACGGAGCCGTCGGTGTAGACGTGGGTGCAGTCTTGGTACTTCTCGTACAGCAGAAGTAAGGCGAGCTGCTTGAGGGCTGGTATGTTCAGAAGTATCTAACGCAATTACAAGATGCCCCGCCACGGTGGTCTATCGGCTAAGGTACTCGGCTGCTGACCTGCAGGTCGCGGGATCTAATCCCGGCTGCGGCGGCTGTATTTTCGATAAAGGCGGAAATGTTGTAGGCCCGTGTGCTCAGATTTGGTTGCACGTTAAAAAACCCCAGGAGGTCGGAATTTCCGGAGTCCTTGGCTACGGCCTCTCCTATAATCATATGGTGGTTCGGGACGTTAAACCCCACATTTCAATCTATCAATCAGTTACAAGAGACTTTCCATGAAAACTAGTGATGTTGTTCGAGTGCAATGCAGTGGAACCGCAGATCGCGGGATCGAATTCCGTCTGCGGCAGCTGCATTTTCGATGGAGGCGAGAATGCTTTAGGCCCGTGTGCTCTCATTTGAGTGCGCGTTAACGAACCCCAGGTGGTCGGAGTTCCTGGAGCCTCCACTACGGCGTCTCTCATAATCATATGGTGGTTTCGGGACGCTCAACACCACATATAAATCAATCAATCAATCAATCAATCAATCAATCAATCAATGCTGTTGCACATACTTTCCATGCTTCTAGACCCTATGTGGACCTCAGCCTTTGTTCACCGCCTTCACTTAGGGTATGTCAAGCATTAGTAATTATTCAAGTTTTCTTTCATACGATGTTGTGATTGTCAAATTGGTAAAATGATCTGAGAGAGCGTTGCATATAGGGTGCACCTCCAAAAGGCAGTAGCCCTGCCGCGGTGGTTTAGTGGCTAAGGTACTCGGCTGCCCGCAGGTCGCGCGATCGAATCCCGGCTGCGGCGGCTGCATTTCCGATGGAGGCGGCAATGCTGTAGGCCCGTGTGCACAGATACGGGTGCACGTCAAAGAACCTCAGGTGGTCAGAATTTCTAGACTCCTCCACCACGGCATCTCTCATAATCATATGGTGGTTTTGGGACGTTAAACCCTACATATCAATCAAATCAATCAAAGTGCAGCAAAAATGGGTGAACACAGACGCCAATTGCGCTCGTACAAACTGGTTATTGAAGCGAATGACAAGCATACACCTTGTCAGCGTGGATTATTTACCATTCAAAGCCACTACTTGTATCGTTCAGGAGTAATGTTCATCAGTATGAGAATGTAAGTTATTGTTCGTTTAGTTGAGGCTGGGCCATCAAGGCATTATGCAAAGAAAGGACACGCAAAAATTACTCCTACGCACCTCTAACATAATTTTTATCTTCTCCTGGGTAGTCTTACACGCAAGAATCTGCAAACGAAGAGCAGTGGAGCGAGGCAGCTAAAGAGAGCAGCCGAAAATCGCTAACACAATTTGTGCTTTTCCCCAGCCTCTGAGCTCGTCCCTATGGCAGTATTGCGCGCTTAAAGTTGGAGGTCGGTGCATGCGCCGGCGAGAGACACTGTGTGGTTAACTAAGTTTGCTGCATGTGCCTTCGGGCACGAGAAAGGCATTCGCATTCTTCCAGCTCGGCAGCCAATTCCGCGAATAGCGCACGCCTACGCGATATTAAACGTTGAGGCCGATTGGTTTTACCTTGCTGGCTGGTGCGGTCCACGGTCGATAACGCCTTTTTCTTCAACTTGTTCTCTTTTTTTGCGTACAGACATGTTGTGTGGTCAAAATGAAATCGGTGAGGTTGTTGATAGCAATTTTTCATTGGTTCTTAGAAAAAGCAAGAGAAGGCACCGCATTCGTTTGCTTCACAAACACCACCCCGTTGTTGATGGGGTTAAGAGAAAGATGATGCATTGATCGTTCACCCGACGTTAAGTTTAAACCTATACACCCAGATACACAGCCAATAGAAATTGAAGTGTAACATGCGAGAAGGAAAATCTCGCTGTGGGGTTTAAAACATAGGTGCCGATGCACAGCCCCCCAGGCGTGGGAGGTAGTCCCCGAAATTGCGGAAAGTAAATGACCCGTATAGGCTCAGGAGCGACAATGCTTTTCAACGTCGCACGTGCATTTCCTGACCTCCCATTCTTTGGACCTAAGGACACCACCACGCAACTGCATTGTTGGGGCGTAGCATCAGGATTCCTAGGTTGCCAGTCGAGTTGCATACAAGGAGACTTCGTTTTTGGCGCGTCACTTTTTTCTCTTCTCTTTGGCCCCTCCCAACTAAATGTGTTTCGTGCTTCAGTCATGCATACCTCAGCAAAGGGTGGCGTGCAGCTGACATCTGCAATAGTGAACAGAGCAAATTCGTGAAGAAAGGGTTTGGAACATGATGTTCATAATGGGTGTCTGTGTACGCGCTACGTTAGAGTGACTTTAATTGGTCAACGCCTAAATCACTTTATTATTATATATGGCTCGTTAAAATAGAAAACAGGAAAATATGCATATTAGGGTCCTATAGTTTAGGTGTGGATAACGCGCGATGTCCCCAGTGCACAAATTTGCATGGCGTACACTGTGAACAGGCTTCTCTAATGAATCTGTCGTCATACACATAGCGCGTGGTAATGACTGACCTAGGCGAGGCAACAGAGGTGCGCCGACTGCTATGGAGAAGAATTTCCTGCCACGTACCACGACGTGCTTGCGCACCATAGAAAAGACCGGAAGAAATTTCCGCAACCCCACGTGCGCCTGGACAGGTCGCAGGGGGTGGACCTGAGAAGGCTGCAGACGGGCACGTTCACCAACCCCTACCATCTGCACCGCTTATGGCCCACGCTGCACCCGTCGCCTGGTTGCCCGTGGTGCGCGCACGAACGGGCCAATATGGCACATATACTTTGGCAATGCGAAAGAGATGAAGATAGGCCACGAGAAAGGATGACGTCAACTGAGGGACCCACCAAAATGAGGTGCCTCGCTGTGCGATGGCAAGCCACCCTTCTCAGCGAGTTCCTCGAATACCAGGTGTGGGCCGTCCAGCGGTCGCCGAGGACCTCAAAAGATGTTCCTCGAATGAAGTGTCTCTGGCAGCCTAACCTCGGGCACAGCAACAACCGTTGGGCAAATAAAGTTTATTCAACTCAACTCAACTCAACTCTACGGAACCGCAGCTGAAGTTTGCGTTGATTTGTAGAGTTGCCGTGAACCACCGCATTAAGTTAACACTGAATTTGAGAATCGGAAGTCATTGCAAGTGGCCTTATGCTTGATAATCGTTTATCCTGTCCGTGTACACATCTCGATAAAATTGTCACGTGCGGCCTGTTGATACTTTTCATCTGAGCATTTCTATAAAGAATTAGACAACGCGACTACCATTTTGTACCGTATTGCCCAACGTTTAGGTCCTTTGCAAGCTGTAATAAACCGCCTCGCAAGACATTACCTCGAGTTGCCTGGTTACTGGAGCACCATTTAGGCAAAGTCAGATTAGACAGCTTCATCCTAGAATGCTATTTACAAAGCCTAAGAACGCATGTTTTACTTTCAAACTGCATCACAGTTCTCGCGTATACTTTGTAATTTTTTTCCTCTTTTTTGTGGTCAGAGCTTCAGGGCACATCAAAATGAAACACAAAAGGGAGACTGAACAAGTACAGTCCTTGCCTTGTCCTGCTCATGCATCACTTGCTGTTTGATTATACAAGGTCGCGGCCATACGTGCGTAAGAGAATGGAGGCCTGGAACACTCAACTGGTCACTGCCCACTCGCATTGGCAAAAATGTTTTGCAGTAAAGGTTTGTAAAGGCTGTAAAGGTTTGTAAAGACTGTAAATGTTGAGTTCACACATTTCTTTGGTATTCTTGGAGAAAAATGCTGCTTCTGTGTGATATTATTTCGCAAATTTATGCAGGAATCATTTGTTTGTTGGCATGCCAATATTTGTTACTACAGACATAAATGTCAAAAACGACATGTTCAATACATTAAGTGTATGATCGCTAGTTAGTCACTCCGGATTTGATTCTGCCAATAACTGACGAAAGGCGTTGGTGTGACCTTGCGTCTAGCTCATCTCGATCCACGCATTCTACATTGGTGTTTGGTTAACGATTACCTTGATGGGCAAGCACTTATTTTAAAGTCGTGGCTCTGCAACGCTGGTTTGAACACAAGCCTACATACATATCTACGTTGTCCGTCACCATATCCGTGTTTTTATGTCTCTGAGCATCGTGCAAGTCCTTACTGCTTGTAGAAATATTGACCAAATACTTCCAATCACATACAAAATGAATTCGTCAATGTGTATTATGTCCCCGTTTTATTTGATATTGAGTTTCTCACGCTGTTCACGGATAGGAATTGTCAGTTGCTCGCCTACTTCCGCACACCCTCCTTTGTCAGCTTCGCGCAGCTCTTCTTGCAGTTTCTCTGTTTTCATTCGGTCAGATGGAAATGCTGTTCAGGATATACTTGTTTAGAGGACAGACGTTAGAAAGAAGTTGGGTACTTTTGCTGGGTGGCGTGCGTTGTGTCAAGTTTTGCATCGCTCGCTTAAACTCTGAACATTTCCCCTTTCATTGATATTTAAAATACATTTGAGACTCGACAGCACTTGTCACCGTCTTCTGAGAGTGCCTGTGAAATCTTGATTTTATTTATCACATAACTTAGCTGTTTTCACAATGGCTTCCAATTTGGTGACAGAAGAGAGAAAATATCAATGAGTTGATGTCTTTTCGGACAGCTGTCGTTATGTGAGCTTGGGCGCCATTACAGGCTTCACGCTCGTTCTTCAGAACTCGCTGAGCCACATGTGGCACACATCACTTCCTAGGTGCACAGGCCTGCTTACAGGTCCTTGCGTCGTGCTTGGGTTTGGACTTGTGACCACTAAGCATTCACATCGAGAGTACAGAGCACGTGAAAATGGCTGTCAGAAATTGCACCTTTAGGCATTCGAATGTACGTGTAAGCAAGTGATGTGCCCAAATTAGCTTAAAAGAATATTACCCGGCCATAAACTACACACAACACATCCCAAGCTCTCAATACAACTTACTACTCCTCCCACTTATTGAAACGTATATCTTACAGAAATTCCACTTGATGCCATGGCGAAATCCCGAATAAGTTCAAAAAATTGCATATTTATTATCACATACAGCGCTTTAATCAGGTGAAGTAAGTAATGTGCACAAAATGAACGCCCAAATGACCAGTGATTTATTCACGTAATTGCGACCAAATGGTGGCCATTGCTTTCCTATGCTAGTTGGCCCTTAAATATGTCACAGGAGAGACATCTGCATTGACTGCGTGTAATATTCCTCATTACAATCGTCATCACCCATTTATGTCAACCACAGGACATATTGCCTGTCGATGATTGTCGATGATTGTCGATGATTGCCTGTCGCAATCATCGACAATTTACACTGTCTCACACGAGCTAGTTCTTTAGGAAACTGTAGAGGTGAGCTCATTGGTACGGGTTCATTAGAAAATACAGCGCTTAAGCACACGTCCTAGTTCTTTTTTCATGCGTTTTGCCCCGCCGTGGTGGTCTAGTGGCTAAGGTACTCGGCTGCTGACCCGCAGGGCGCGGGTTCGAATCCCGGCTGCGGCGGCTGCATTTCCGATGAAGGCGGAAATGTTGTAGGCCCGTGTACTCAGATTTGGGTGCACGTTAAAGAACCCCAGGTGGTCTAAATTTCCGGAGCCCTCCACTACGGCGTCTCTCATAATCATATGGTGGTTTGGGACGTTAAACCCCACATATCAATCATTTTTCATGCGTTTTTTTTTGTGTGTGTACCGTAAGCTCCGGGGTTTCTAGTAGTGCTAGTTTTATTTTATGCAAACAAATTTCTCAATTTATTGAGCCCGCTTAAGGATGCTTGATAAATACTCTCGGCAGATTTTTCCACTGGTGTTCATTACGCTGTAGTAACTGAAGGACCACCAGTTATCTGTCCTACCCGTTGCTTCACCTAGATAATTTACTAAAGGCTGAATTCCAGATCTTTTTTGCTATACCTCACTCTTCGAAGATTTCGATGCCAATGGTCATAAACGTGCGCAGCGTTCACCTTCAGGGTTGGGGAGGTTGTCGCAGCACCCCCCCCCCCCCCTGTTTTCCCAATGTATGGGGCGGATTATGCGCCCCCCCCTCTTAGGTGACCACCCGGGACGGCCACCCCTCTGCCCCCCTTGTGTACAAGCCTTTGCTGGTGGTGCTCGTTAGCCGTATTGTAAGCCGTGAAATAGATCTTAACTTCAATAATGAATCATGTCGCTGATAACATGATAACAGCAATCATTTGTAGTTATGCAAAATATGTTTATTTATTCTGTAAGTAAATGAAATCGTACCCATCCGCTTTAGTGTTTCAAACACAACACGGAGGCTTTAGCACATCGCTTGCGCTGAAGACCTGACCGCACGAACCGTGCAGCGCGTCAGCGCGTGCAATTTTCAGGCCGCACCGCGCCCTCTCCTCATGGAGAGAGTGGGCGCGCAGCTTCGCGTAGCTTCGTGCCCTCTCCCTTTATAGGGAAAGGGTGCGACGATGAAAGCCCCGCGCGTACGCTCTGCAACGGGTTTGTGTAGTCAGGCCTTACATGCCGATAGCGGCGCTTGGTGAAAGAGTCATCTCTGCAATAACACAACGCCGTCTTAAATCCGAACTGTTGGCATTAGACTGCAGACCGTTTAGCACGAAGAAACTTCTGGGCCCGTGGCAACTGGAGTTTTACAGTCGCACGCTTTAAAAGCATTAACACGTTTTTTACAAGACAGCGGAATGGCTGACAAGTATCAAGAAATAACGAAATTTCATTTTTATAACACATGTACTTATTATGTGCAGTATCATGTGAAACCCATCATGTGTGTGTTGCGAAGTGAATGATGTGTCGACTATTATGCACACATGAGCGAATGCATCTTCATAAGAACCAGACGTGTGTTCTGCTGTTTTCTGCTCGGTGGACCGAATATTAACGAGCGACATTATCAGAGACTTCATTCATTAACTTTCCAACATTTTCTTATCATTATGTTGTGATGTGTACGTATAAGTGTGTCTTTGTATATCTGTGCCCTAGTGTTCTATTCTATATGCACTGCTTTGTATGTTTTACTTCAAGATACGTGTTCAAGTTTCACTCAACGGCTAAGGAGTAGGCGGCGCCAATATGGTGCGCCAACATCGCCTTATATATCATATTAATACAAAAAAAAACAACACGACGAGGGAACGTCGACATTTTACGTGTCACCGTGTCGCGTACAACGTGTGTGAAACCTACTCATTTGGAAAATAATTAGTATTTAGGTAGCCGATACATTAAGAGCTGCGACTGAAGTAAACCGCCATTAGGTCATACCAAAGACCCAATTACGAATTGTTGTATGTACGACCAAACCCGAAGTTCGCGGCTGTTAATACTAATAAAAGCTTACTTGCTTCCCTATTTTCTGTCTTATTCTAAAGTACGATGGTGAAGTAACAACAGTACGAAAGATTCCCCAGCGAAAACTGACATGCGTAAACACGGCGAGCCTGGATATTCTTCGAACACTGATTGAATTTCAGGAAAACACGTTCAACAGAGCCATACGAAGTACGAACGGTTACTTCGCGCTCCACTTCCAAAGCAAATATTTGTACAATATTTGTTGTGGTTTTCGTCAACATAGGCCAGTTTTTATTTTACGCCACTGGTGTGCTTCGGGAGCTATTCTTTTTTTTTCTATATAAAACGATGTTTCGTATGGCCCCCTTCATTAATAAAAACAGGCGTTATCTGTCACAAACACACACCAGAAAGCGTAAAAAGGCGTTTTCTTTTTTGTTTATTTCCGGGTGGCAAAGACTCTAGAAGGGGGAAGACGATGTGGTTTTTTTTTTTTTTTTCAGGCTTGTGCGTGTTACCGCGTAGAAACCTCTCGCAGTATTTTTCCTTGTACACTAGATGATCAATCCAGAATTCCTTGATGCTTTTCAACATTTACTGTTGTTTTTTTACGTGAAATACACGATGCCGTGAAATACACAAAACTCTGTAGTGGTGGACTCCGTATCGATTGAGACCGCCTGGGATTCATTAACGTGCACATAAATTGACACACATGGCAGTTCTTTGCATTGAGCCTGTACTGATTTGGGGCCGCTATCGGGGTTTACACTCTTTTTCAAGAGAAAAAAGTCCCATTGCCCAGAAAAAATTAAAATTTTCTTAATTTTTTTTGTATTTTCATTAAAAAAAGGAGGAGATAACGAAGCCCAGGAATATATGCTTTACTCGCCTTCGATACTCGTTAGCTTCATATAAAAATTTTGTACGAGCGAAGTATCCCAAACCGCAGTCCGGGTTCAACAGCCCAGCAATTTTTACATCTAGTTTAGTTTCCCGTAATCTTGAAACTTCGACGCGTGCCTAAAATAAAGATTAGAAATCATTTTTCCGATTCTTTCCTGTGCTTTAATATATGCGTGCATCGTATATTTGCGCGCGTGAAAAAACGGGTGACTCAATCAAATTCTCTTGTGGCTCTGTGTGTCATTTTTAATGCGGTATTTTTTTTAATCTTTTATTTTTTACATTCGTGACGCCTGGGTCAACTGCAATATATTTGCATATTTTGCCAGGAGCGAATAGCAGTTGTCGTTACTTCCTTGTAGACATGCATAATTTATACATGCCAATAAATAAGGTGGAAACCATTCACCCGCCGCTCCATTTACAAAAATGGATCAGAAATTCCCGGTGATATACCCCTTGCTAATTTTGTTCTTTTCTGCTTGTTGTTGGTTGCTAAGGAGAGGCTAGGAAAAAATATATCGCTCACCTTACTCTTCGATTTTCGACAAAAAGAAACAGAAACGATACGCATGCGACAACGTGTTTTGTTGAAGGTAGAGCAACAGCACAAATAAAAGAAATAAGACACTTTGTCAAAAGTGAAGTATTAGTAGAAAGGGCAGCTAATTTACTTTGCGATTTGTGTTGGCCTGTATTGGTTGAAATGCCGAAAAAAGCATTCAGTTAAAAAAAATAAGTAGTACGTAGCTGATTATACTATGCAATTATACTCTACTACAACGGTTCACCAACAAATAGCCCCAACACTTACATGAATAACCGCAACATTGCTGTACCCTCGCGTTCCTATTTTATGAGGCTCGCCGGAGAAGACTCAAATTGATTGCTTACCACTACGAAGGGCTTACCCATAGAAACCTACTTTTAGGTGACATTTTGGGGATGACGTTCCGTACACCTCAACTCTTTGTGTGTGTGGACGGGGTTCGTGAGTGGTATGTACGAGTGAGGCATACGTGAAAACGATTACGTTGAGCGCTAAGCATGGCACATGCTCAGAATGGAGTCATTTTGCAGAATTATTGGCGACTTAAATGGCAGGGCGAAAGCGCTCATTCGTATGCACAAATCTCGGAGCATGGCGCTATGTCGTTTCGCGTCCAGACATACGTCGTGAAATTCGTGGCTGTTGATGTTGCTAATCCACTGACAGAGGGACTTTCAAGACGACCCAGTGAGTCTGAGAAGCGAGGGGGAATCAATCCATAACTCGCGATGGAATATGGTCCCAAGGGAACACGCTATGAAGACCCACTTTCAATTACTACGTCCTTGTGCAACTTTAATCAGACAGGGCGCCGAAACTACGTCAAAACCACAATATCATAGTATTGTGCGGCATATTTCACACCCGTTCACGTTCTACAGAACATCCGTCGAAGGTTCCCATATAAGCCGATATTGTGGTTTGCACCACATCAGCATTCTACACGAGTGCGTGACGCGCTCTTCTGTGGCTGCAGCTTATTTTTCCTGGCTTCCAATCTCTTGCGCGGTTCCAGACGGAAGGAAAAGTCCGAGGAAAGGCTACGAATTCGCCAGAGGTGGTTTTAATTTACAGCAGGCTATTCAAAATCGTGCGTCGAGTGGCTTTCATATTTTAAAGACGATAGTTTTTCTTGGAACATTTGACTCAAAAAGTTTGATCTTTCTGTCTATACAATTGGCAGTTTGTCCGCCCTTAACGGTACCCTAAATGGCACCAAAGTGGCCAAACGATACTCCAAACGGCCGATATCATCCGCTGCGCCGACCAATATGGCTCAAGATTCAGCGTTCATACTTGTGCGATTGTCAATTAAAAAGCAATTATTGCGCGTATCTGAGGCACCATAACAGCATGTCAATATTCTGTATATGTGTCTCTTACTAGAAAAAGCACACATAAGGAATTCTAAGGACCGTAGTGTTTGTCACGTTGCGCTGGCCATGCAATGCTTGCACGAAACGGCAAGTGTTTCCAGCGCTTTGCTGACGATACGGTGGTGGAACCTAGCCGTCGCCTTGCGTTCTACACCTTATCACCTCCGAGACGAACGCGCACAGAGCGCGCGCTTCGTTTTCCAAGATAACGGCCAGATAGCGCATGTCTCACGTGTAACTTGACTTTATGCGCTCGTTCGCATCCGCTACGCGCTCGAGGCACTTTAACGCGGCGCCTCCAAAATACCATCCATCGATTTTCTTGCGCAGAACTTCAAATAAACGTTTTGTTCACTCTCTCCAGACTCAAGACTATCGCCTTTCGACGGCATTTGCAGTGTAACATGCAGATACGGGCCATTTTTTTCCCTCCTTTGTTGCGCGAAAATTGCTTGAAGCTTGGAGCAGCTGTTCTTCCGCCATGTATGGCAAAAAAAACTGATAAGGAGTAGCGTAGCAGCTCAGTCACCGTTACGAGTAGTACAGAGATGTTTAGATTTAGTCATATCCAACTGATGGTTGAATATTTTAATGCTTATGTCAGGACATTTCAACAGAAGGGTACTCGCTTAATTTGTATAACGCTGTGTCGAAGATCTATTCACAATATTTGGGATTGTTTGCGCATAACGAGGGTGACATGATAAGTATTGCTGTTAGATTCTTTGCGTTATGTGACAGCACTTGCGGCAATACCTGAACCATTAGATCTCCTGCATCGAAAAAAAAAAACTTTTGCTATGCCATAACTAATTTGTCAGACACAAGCAAACGAATTCAACCGACTAATAAACGAAGGAAAATATAAAATACATTATTCGCTGTTGTAAACTGCACTGCAGTACGAATTCAAGCTGACAAAAATGCGCCCTCTCCGTCGGGCAGATCCGCCCCCACAGCCTCTGACTTCGAAAGTTGTAGGTTCGAATTCCATCGACAAAGAGGGTGCTTTTTGCTCGCTTTATTTCATTATCTGGTATAATTACTACAATTTAGCTAAAACGACAATTATTCTCCTCCTATGTTTTGCTCGACGTAAATATCTGTTGAATTAATTTGGTGCAAGCTTTTATAAGCAACTTCGAAGAAATCGGGAAAAGCAAAGTGCGTGTTACGGTATACTAAATTTGGATGAACACCTGATAGCAATGTGGATAAAATATTGCAATGAATTGGTGTATTTGGCTTAACGCATTTGTCTTGATTTTGTGGGGCAAACACTTTAATGTGACACTAATTACGCAACCGTATGCGCTCATGTCTTCGTTTCTATTTTTCTAATACACTAGTTTTCTTCAGGATCTGCAGCCTGCGTTTTTAGCCTAGCGTTACTTCCCAGGCTGGTGCTGAGGCACATTTCTGGCAACCTCACGTGTACCTCTCTCCTTCTCTTGCACCTTGCTCGCTTCTCGCCGCCTGCCGGCAGAAGTGCCTTCGCACGAACAGGCAAACGAACAGTGAAGTGAAGCTGGAAAAGTGGAAGGCCATGCTTGCAATCAACGTGAGCCAAGGCCGGCAGCTTGCCTCTTCCAGCAGGTTTCCCAATCGAGCAAAGAGCGGGATGTCAGATTCGTTTGACTGCTTGTCGCATTTCTGGCTTACCGTGCGCAGACACTTGTTAGTGAGTAATAGCTAAGTGGCTCAGCGGGATGGCGGACCCAGCGGCGGAGCGGAGGGGTCATCGTTGCGCAAGACAAGAAATCGGTGAATCGTAATCTGGAGGCACTGCCTTACAGATTATCTATCCGTGCAGCGAAAGCGAACGAGCGCATCGAGGCACGTTAGACACGCGCGCTATCGAGCAGTCATCTTTGAAAATGAAAGAAGGCGTGCGCGTCTGTCTCGGAGGCGATAAAGTGTAGAACGCAAAGAGACGGGCAGGTACCACCACCGTGTCGTCTTAGTAAAGTGTTGGAAACACTTGTCTTTTTGAGCATCACGTTGCATTGTCAGTGCAGCGTGATAAACTCTATGGTCTTTAGAATTACTTATGTATGCCTTCTCTAGTATAAAGACACACATACAAAATATTGACGTGTTTTATGGGGCCTCAAATATGCGCAATAATTTCTTTTTAATTGACAATCGCAGAAGTATGAACGCTGAAACTTGAGCAATATTGGTGGGCGCTGCGGATGGGGTTGGCGGTTAGGGGTATCGCTTGGTGCCGTTTGGGGTATTGTTACGGTGGGCGGGCGGACGTACGGACGGACAGACAGACAGACAGACAGACGACAGACAGACAGACGACAGACAGACAGACAGACAGACAGACAGACAGACCAAAATTTTTGCGTCGAAATACCCCAAGAAGAAGTGTGATAGCTGAGCGATGCCCCGCTTCTTTCAGCTGAGCACGCTGGTGCGCCACCTGTTGAACAAAGTTGAAGACAATGGGAATTCAGCAAAGCAGAGGTTTTGCTTAGAAAATTCTCGCCCGCTTGTCAGGTGTGCATGCTTCCATACCAGCACAGTTTAAAAAAGCGGGCAAGTGGCTTACTCCGCAAACACACTGGCTGCGTTAGCATGTCGTGCACGCGCACTTGGCGTCTCCAGACAGTTTGCTGAGACCGCCCATAGAGTTTCCTAAATGTACACTATAGATGGAACTCTGGCGCTATTGTCTATGGGAGCTTCGACTCACGGCGGTTCAGTGAGCATGTGATTTAAGGGTAGTACATGAATTTTGCTAATCTTCGCACTTTACGTTCCTTTTGGCTTCGCGTGGTTTGAAGCTGCTTTGTCACGAGTAACAATCGGCAAATGTTCGGCAGTTACGCTTCACCATCTTCACCTTTTAGGGTCACCATTTCAAATCAGCTCACGAATTTCAAAATTGTTTTTTTAATTCGAAACGAAATCAAACCACAGCAATAAACGAGGCCTCAATTGTGATTTACCGCCTGCAAGCAAGAATTCTGGGCAAATTCATGTGATACCCACAATTCCAATGGTCGCTGAATAATGGCCGCGCCAGAGTTCCCTCTACTTAGTTTTAGGAAATTCCAAGGGTCCGCCAACCCGCTGAGCCGCCCACTTAATTTTCTATTGACGCCACATGTTCTGCATTCGTGCACCTGTACATCGCAGATATTGTTATTATGTGCTGTAATAATAATATAGGGAGTTTTACGTGACAAAATTAAGATACTATAGCGAGGCACGTCATAATGGAAATCTCCAGGGATTTTCACCATGCGATTTTCTTTAACGCCCGCTGACATCGCACAGGACACGGATCTGCAGCATTTCGTCTCTTATGGGGTGCTGCACATAAATCTTGAATTATCTCCTAGACTGGTACGAAAGACTTTATACGGCAAATCTGTTTAAGGCAGCCTTAATTTGTGGGGCCTATCTTGTGTGGCCTATGCTGTGTGGTCTACCAGGTAGACGTGCCAGAGCCCGGAGAAATAATGTAAACCCCACTCCTGACCACTGAACAACTGAATATAAGGAAGTCAACATTTCGCCGAACAAACAGATATGTGTCACAGAAATTTGGGGGGTATATCAGGAAACCATCGCAATCACAAACAGATATGTGCCACAGAAATTGGTTAATGCCCTCTATTCACGACTGGTTCAATCATAAGAAAGGAGGCCGACCACTAGAGAATTGGAAGGCGAAGGCGGCTGCGAGAAGACCCCGAAGTGATCGAAGGCCTACGCCGATGACGATTGATTGATATGTGGAGTTTCATGTCCCAAAACCACCGTATGATTATGAGAGACGCCGTAGTGGAGGGCTCCAGAAATTTTGACCACCTGTGGCTCTTTAACGTGCACCCAAATCTGAGCACATGGGCCTACAACATTTCCACCTCCATCAGAAATGTAGCCGCCGCAGCCGGGATTTGAACCCGCGACCTGCGGGTCAGCAGCCGAGTACCTTAGCCACTAGACCACCGCAGCGGGACTACGCCGATGACGACGTGCCCGTATATATAGATATATGGAAGGCGAACGCTTCATTTTAGCGCGTGTTGCTGTCTCTGCAGTTTGGGCAACCAAGTCAAGCGTGTGACCGTCTGTGGCTTAACTCGAACCTCTCTCAAACGCCGCTCTGTAATTCTCTCATAATCATATGGTGGTTTTGGGACGTTAAACCCCACATATCAATCAATCAATCAATCAATCAATCACTCTAACAACAACAACAAAAAAAGAGCATGGCTGTCTGGCCATGCATATACGTCTGTATTTTAAGCGACACGTCTGGTCTATCTTTTGGCCCACGAATGTCCGAATGAAGTGCGATGACCCCCAAAGAGAGTTCACGAGCCTCTTCACCGAGAATTACAAGGGAGGGCTCCGAAAAATAGTAAATGTACTGCTTTTTTTTCTAAGACTGTGGGACAACATTAGCTCGCCATCTATAACATTGTTACGTGTAGTTCATGCAACGTTTAATTGTTTCTCATATCACTCTGCTAAATTTCGGGACGTGGGTTTACTCCGTGTGATTGATTTAGGTTCAATTGATTTGCGACGCGGGTTTACTCCGTGTAATTGGTTACTCCGTGTAATTGGATTTAAGTGCCCTTTGAAGAATCTTGGGAGGGAAAATTATTTTAGAGTCTCCCACTACGGTGTGCATCATAATGATGCAGTAGCAGTAATGTTTGTCTCGGTATGATCGGACACTGTGAACCTTGTCCACAGATAACGAATGGTTTTTCAGCTGGTTCAAGCGCCTGCGCAACGCAACTCCCGGCTCTTCGTATTGCACATGCACTCGGTGAACTAGAGTGTTTCAGAGGTACCCCTGTTTCTACACCGTGTTTAAAAGCAGAAGGCCGCCTATGTTTGATGCCATGTGGGCAGTAAGACGTGTTGGTTACCTCCAGTTGCTGTCCATTCCTATGAGGCGTGTCAACTGTACAATTCAATCGATGAAGTTTCCACTGGCTGATCGTGAAACCACCTTGCAGCATTCACAAGTTTTCATCGGAGTAGATATGAGTGTTCTTGGCATTTGATCTTGCTATCTCTGATGGTGCGGTTAAAACGTGATGCAGGTATCGAATGACAAGTTCTTGCGTGAGAGTGGGCGGGAGGCAATGACAGATGTGTTGGTGTCATGCGTGTCATTACTGTGTCTTTACTACATATTTTTCTATTTCTTTTGGAGTGCTGGATGAAAACGCAGCTGCAACTGCCTTATAAAACAGTAAAGGTATTTTGCGTCATTAACTTCATTATGAGCACAAGATCCTATAGACGTTTCTCTCCACAACTATTGAAATAGTGAGACAAGTAATGAAGTCAGTCTACCAGATGTAGTAATAAAGGCCAAATGATCAGCAGGGAAAAAGTGGTGAACTTTGTATTGTGACATGTGCTGAAAACAATCGTTATTTCAATCCGTCAAAGGCTACCATGAGCAAAGAAACACTGATCTTCAGTTTTTCTTGCCCACGCGCCGTCTCACCATGTAGGAAGTGACGCCACTTTTTTTGACAGCTCAGATTTCAACGCGGCCTTTCACGCTCCAATTGTCAGTGACTTGACTAAAATTGACTCCACCTTGGCAGTACCTAAGTCATCACATATACCTGCATTCCATGGAAAATTCTTTCAACTCATCTGTGAGACGGCTTTGTTGTGATACGTTTTTACCTAGTCTTGTTCTGACTTAAGTGGTTACAAGTGATACGGCACATGGAAGATTATGCTATGCACGCTGCCACATACGAGGCGGCATTTATCAGTGTCGTTTTATAAAGTAATGTTTCACATCTGATCGGGTAATCACCGTGACATTTGTTGGCAAATGATTTGACCTTTGAGTGTGTCATAGTGTGCCTTCTCGCATCGCTCGTGGCGGTGAGTGTCAGTTGAATATGGGTATGAAAAAAAAAGTTCCACAGGGAATGTCCTTTGATGCAACGTTTCGAAAACTGGACTTGTCTTATTTAGAACAACGAAATGCTTTCATTATCGGCGTGTTTATGTAACTTTCACTTAGAGAGGAAGAGAAGAGAAGACATGTACACAAAGGAGGGAAAGAGGAAAGAAAAAGAGAGCAGGCACTATTGTGGTAGAGAGCTTCGATGAAGGAACAGCGCACTTCAATCAAAGTAAAAATGTATTCATAAAAAAAATTTCTGGTCTCCCTCCCCCCCCCCCACCCACCGTGCGCCAAAACGTTTTTTTTTTTAATGCAATATTACTTTGGTTAGCACTCGGCGTTTCTTCGTCCATGTTATTCCCAAACCGGACGGGATTCCCTCCGAATTTCGACTTCAAAGAGATCACCATCATAAATAGCTGGAGGTTCGGTGTTGTATGGTGAGGGATGAACAAAATCAGGGGGGGGGGGGGGGGCATGGAGTGTACGTTATATTTGGTCACTTAAGTGTTATGTGAGTTTTAACGTCCCCAAACCTCCATATGATTATGAGAGATGCCGTAGTAGTGGACTCCGGAAATTTTGACCACCTGGGGTTCTTTAACGTGCACCCAAATCTGAGCACACGGGCCTACAGCATTTTCGCCTCCATCGAAAATGCAGCCGCCGCAGCCAGGATCGATTCCGCGACCTGTGGGTTAGCAGCCGAGTACCTTAGCCACTATATCATCGCGGCGAGGCAGTTTTCGTCGCTTTTACTGAGGTCAAAGAGAGGGTAGAGGCATGGCGCTGAGCCATCGATTCACTGAAATGAAGACAGCCCTGCCATATCGCATTTGTAAGAAAAATATCGCTGGACGCGCAGTAATAGAAAATGAGCATATTAGGGCAATATGATAAACTCATGTACAAAAAACTCCGCCCAAGCGTCTGATTTTTCGTTTCATTGCCCTTTTCCGTCACCCGACATCTTTGTTATGGAAACAATTGTTCTTTTGATAGATTAAGTCGTTTATTGATTGATAATATTTCATTGTCGAGTGCCGCATGATTATGGCATATGTCTCAGTAATGTATTAATATCTGTTTTTTGCAGGTACGTACATTTTGCTGCATCACAACCACCATAGGAACTGGCACGGTGCGGAAAGGTTGACATTACTTCGCAGGGAAGCGTTGCAAGGGTAAGAATCACCCCATTAAAACCTGCGCTGTAGCGAAAGAAGAGTTGATATGAGGCGTTACAAATTTATTGCACTGTAGTATGTGAACATAGTGGAGTGGAAATGCACTGATTTATTTGGATGTTTTGGCTGGGGTCCGGTCTTCATCAAAAAACACTTTTTGATAAAAGCAGGTGTATATATAGGTATATAAAGTTGCGCGGAAGCTAGCCTGCGAAACAACGGGAGTCAACAATACGTACAGGCTTACATCGCTTTCTAGCAATGAGCAATGTACACAGCCCTTATAAGTACTATGTTAAGTGCTCGCACACGCATGC
The DNA here is from genome assembly GCF_043290135.1 of Rhipicephalus microplus. Classification (NCBI taxonomy): domain Eukaryota; kingdom Metazoa; phylum Arthropoda; class Arachnida; order Ixodida; family Ixodidae; genus Rhipicephalus; species Rhipicephalus microplus. Next base: position 341,836,218 of record NC_134710.1, read on the forward strand.
TGTTCAGGAGGTCGACGTAAGAGCGCCACGCGTGCGCACTATTCTGGCTCGTTACACTGCGGCTCATTTTGTTTTGGAAGAAGCCAAATACCCGATAGTGCGATTTACAGAGATATTGAGGAGAAAAGTAATTTTGATCAGATTAGTTAAGTCATCGTTTCACAACACTGAAGTTCTGTGAAGATGCCTGAAAACGAGAAAACGAGAAAAACATTTAGAGTGGTAACTCCACCTTCAAGTTCCCACACCGACTCTCTCTGAGGACATATATTTTGACTGCGTGAACTTGAGGCTGCGAAGCTCTTAATAATGAAAAAAATATGTAGTCATTCTACTTGTAACGAGCTTAAGGTTACAGGCCGTGTTTTAGGAAAGTTATTTGAGTGCACTGGCGGTGATATATGAAAACAAAACTTGAAATCTATATGGTGTCACGCTGAACTTCATTTACACAAGTTGCGGCGCTATATTCGAAAAGAAAACATTGACGACTGTTTTCTCTTTTGAGAATACATTAATCGTGGTGGAATTAATAACAATACAATATCAAAAATAATTTACCAGTACAAGTTGAAATTATTCTTTCACCACATTGGTACCCCGTGATGCGTTACCAAATGTGCTGCAATCTTTCGCCTTCAAGTGTCGCACAGAGTATCACACGCTGCCGAATCTTTTGTTGCGATAGCAATTATATGGACACTCTGGGCGAGTTTTCGCGTCGTCACCATGTTCCGTATTAGAATATTCGGGTGACGTCAATGTTCGACATTTTATTCGTGCTTCTTAGTTCATCTGTTCTCCTAAAAATAATCAGGTCAAAATTAAGTGCGTTTCTCACTAAGCAGGCAGTGGAACAAAATGGCGGCCGCTCTGACGTTAGGGCATACTCCCAGGGGGTGATTTTAACGATTTGCACTTTATGGTATAAATCGGTAAAATCGCCCCACTCATCGTATGTTTCACGTGCTAGTTAAAGTGCTGACGTACATAGCTGAAGTTGAGGTCAAACAAACCGGCCATGCGATATAACTGCCCCGCGTGCGAGAGCTACCGTTGATCACTCCTCAAGCATACGTCTTTCTCCGTCGGCGCATGGACGTATGAGGGGGAGGCTAGTGGTGGAGGGAGGCTGTGTGCCTTCTGGAGAAAATGCGTACTTTTATTTACAAAATGTGGTCACCCGCGGCTGTGCCCGCCCTGTATCTCAAACAGTGATCAGCAGGCACTCGCATCTCTACATGGGCCGAGCTCTCGCCGCTTATAGTGCCAAAACTGCTTCGCTTGCGAGATTGTCCGTTGTCTCTTGCGGTCGCGCGTTGTATAGCAACAAGAGTGCGGATACTAATGGACATGTCTGCTAGCCTTACTTCGTATAACTTTTCGATTTGTTGCTATTACATTCAGTGCTTGATGCTTGCAGCGACACTGCGGCTTTTTTCAGTGATGAGAACTGCAGCTTGGGACACAAGGTTAAATTACCTTGTATCAAGCGTAGTCAAACTTGACCTAACCTAACCTAAAGAAGAGCAGGCATTATTAAACGTTTTACAGCCTGATCTTGCACTCCCAGTTTTCTTGGTATTTTACGAGCTGGTGTCAACCTACCGTACACAAAACTAGTTGAATCATTACTTTCTTTACATCCATTTCGGATTCCGTCCCCGTGTAGTTAAGTTCATTTTATATTGTTTTCGATAAGTCCTCAGGAACGCGGTGTTTTTACATGCAAGTCACTGCCTAAATTGAGACCGCGTGGACTTGCCTCTGCTTTCTTTTTTCATGGTGACAGCATATCCAAAAAGCTGAAAAGCGGTGTTTATCTAGGTGCATATTGAGATAGCCACTTCGATTACGCCGTCCTCGTTAGGCCGTCTCTTTCTCGTTCTTACCACGAGTCAAACCAACCATTTAGGTATGATTGCCATTAGTTATAGTTAGTTTTTTATTGGTACACGTTCTTATTACTTCATAAAACTACACAGCACTTGTTACACCCATAGCCCCTGGCTAGTAAGGGGTTTAATAAAATATACATATAAAGGAACACGTTAGTTCAATTAAAGCAGCTGTTAAAAGTACATTTTAGTTATAAGGAAAAAAATGATGCAAAACATAAAAAGAAATCTTATTGTCATTATCCTAAGAGCACGCTCCCAGGGAATGAACCGATGTCCAGGGAATTAGAGAATGAGCCTTTGTCCCTGTGGTATTAAATGTAGTTAGGAGGCAGACAGACGCTGTGACCAGTGATCTGTCACACAGCATTCGTTCTGACCATTCGCGTGTCCCGCTTGACATCGAAGACTCAAGAAGTCCGCGCATGTATTTACGTAGCCAGATTAGATTCCACTGGGAAGCTGATGATGTCGAGGTTATTACGTATCGCAAAAAGTATACGGTGACTGCCAAAATCAGCAACGAGAAATTACTCTTGAGCATACGACAACGCGAGCGTGTTGTTCTCGTTGTAAATGACCTCGTAGCCGTGAATATCGCTCCAGTGTGCTCCGTTTCTTCGAATACACAATAATAGGTTTTTGTAACTTAATACAATAGAAACAGACTTCGTTCTTTGGCTTGAAATTGTACGTAACACCCTTGACTTGGTGCCTCTGAACACAAAGTCTGGTCTTAATTTAGCTTACATCCCTATATTGCTTACATTTCTGTCTCTCTTTCATGCATGAAATTTTTGTAGTTACCTATTTTAAGCTCAATTAGTAATAAATGGAAACTGGCACTACCTTATTTTAATCTAATGAACATAGATAGCAACAGAGATTTTTTTAAAAATTTGTGGGTTCTCCCACCTTCATTCCTCCTCCTATATTGGACATCGGATGCGATGCCTCGAGTCTGTACATAATCTGATCACTCCTGTCATCAAATTTAGATGCTGGATGGCTGTTTCGCGCATTTTAGTTCCGTAATTGTGTCGTCGATCTTATTTCAATCGTGTAGTCTTACGCGGAATGGTGTAGGTCTCAAAAACCTAGGTGTATAATAACATGCTGCGCAGCGCTGTGTCGCGACAATTCGTCCGTACTTTATTCATGCATGTATTATAGCTAGTGATGGAATGCGACTGCTCTCAAGAGACTTTTTAGTCGTAGAATGATCCAGCATGCATTCAAAGCGCCCCATCACATTGAGTCCCGCTCGCGTCGGTGTGAGTTTCGTAATATAAAGTATGACTGAGGCGTTCTGCTATTATGCGTACGAGCTTGCATAGTTCAATCCCAACTTTCTTGGTTTCACACGTTTATTGTGGAAGGAAACAGCCGTGCTCTAAAAACGGACATGTTTAGTGCACGCTAAATGAAGACATTTTTTTGAAACTCTATCCGGAGCCCTCATCTATTACATCTCAAAGTTTATTGTTAAACACCTAATATTTAGCTTCTTCGGACAAAGTATGCTGTATAGCTCCAAGCACATGTACTATGTTACAAACAAGCGAATGTGAGAAGCGTTATCAAACCGAAATATACCAGTCCTGAGAAAAAGAAGAAACAAGGAAGAGAACCAGGCAAGATGTGCTTTCATAACTGGTAACTGACCCGTTACTGAATTATGGAACAGTATCTTTACTGTGTATTGATTGCTGTTTCCCGACTTTGATGTTCTCACTGCTAAGCTTCCATTTCGAGTACCCGTAATGCCATCGCGTTCATTTGCCTTACTGGGTGACGGCATGTGCTCGCAAAGTTAGTTCTTCGTTAGCCGCATGCCCTTTTATCCAGTGCCTTTAATCTTATACAAGCCGCCGAAACTTTGATCTCAAATCTCCGACTACGCGGATAGCTACCGCCGGTGGCCGCAATACAGCCGCTGTCCATAAAACGTCGAAGACAACATATGAGCAAAAGTATATGCGGCGCAAACTGATACAGGCCAACAGGAGCCGCTTGTGTGCCCGAGGAATACTGGCGCTGTCATGCGTGCGCTGGAACAAAGTCTGTGTTGTCAGGGTCAGTTAAATTTCAACAATTCAATAACCATGTAACTCATGCTAAACGTATTCAGACGAATTGCATTTCACTGTTTTGCGGTACACCAAAGGCGTACTGACTAATTGGCCACGTTTAGAGTCTGAATAGCATTGAATGAGAAACAGGGCAAACTGAGCCAGCTTTACGGCAGCGCAAGCTATAAAGGCTCTTCCCATTTTTTTTACTGTCTCGTTCCGATTTCATTGATGTATTATGAAGATAGTTGCAAAGCATCATCACATGCTCTGCAATTAAGAGGCATAGGTAGTGCCTGGAAATGATCAAAGGGCACGTTTAGCGTGTGCAATGTTGACCAGAACAATTCAGACAAGCTCGCCGATAATGTAAACGACCGAGGAATGGATGAATTTAAATAACTGTATGTCCGAGGGAATGAGGAGTGCCTCACAGGCAGCCGTGTTGCTATGTTTGTAACTGTGTTGTCTAGAACTGACTGGATTCCAAGAGAAAGCAAACGTGTGAGAGCGAGACAGAAAATCACGAGGGTGGATGAGATTACGTTTGAGGTATAACATGGCAACATAGAACACATGGAACATGCAAGAAGCCTTTGCCTTGTCAATGGGCGTAGTCAGACTGATGATGAAGGTGATGATGATGATGTAGAACAAGAAATAGCATGAACTACATCCTGAATGTTTTGTCATGGACAGATGTATTTTTGTATTTTGTATGTATCGAAAATCAAGTGTTTTTACATATGTCGGTTGTCACGACAAAACGAGACAGATCGCTACGCCAGCTAGCATGTGAAAGTGGTACGACACTCTTCAGAAAAATACAGCTTAGTGGAGGGACATGTATATTTGATGGTCGCCGTGCAGTTGCCTTCCCGCAACGTGCTCACAACCACAGGCCCCACAACCACAGGCTCTGCAGCTCCATGCAGACAAGAAAATAATACGCTTCTGCTCGCACCTTTCACCTAAGGCAGTCGCGTTTCGAGATCTAGTAGTGACGCAACAAGCCTACGTGCACTGTTTATTCTCGCAATGCCAGTTTCGAGCAAGCGCGCTTAATCTCGATGCAACTCACCACCTGTCTGCGCAGCCCGTACAAGGCAGTCAATATGATGGCGGTGTGGCTTAGAGCATACATGTTCTGTGGAAGCGCCATGGCAACAAGTATGCCTGAGCGTTGTCGTGATTCTTTTTCGTCTTTCTTTTCGGCTTTAAATGAAGGATTCTCTAGAAGAGCTAAAATGTGGTTGGTGTTAACACAAACAGCTAGTAAAACACAACAATAAAATACTGCTGAATGCAAGGTCGCAGGGAAAGAAGAGTCAAGTGGCAAAAAAAAATCACAGCATATTCACGGAGGGAATGATGATGAGTTGGGCGAAGCGCTAGAGGGTTTTGTCGCTATACCGTGAACCATCCGCGACTAATGCCTACTACATCATCAAAGACGTGACAAACATTGTATATATTTATACAACAAACTTTATCATTCGTAAGTGGTAGATATAAGTCGCTTCCGTTTCCCCTTCATTATCACGGCTTTATGGTCGGTGAAGTAGTGGATTAGTCATGGGGCACAGTATGATGTTTGCAAGGACGAAGTAGTGGGCAGTTGGCAAAGGTGGAACTATAGGCGGTCACGTACAAATAAGGGATACACCTGGATACAAGTACACGACCATCTTGAATTTCATGGCTACTTCTCAACAGTATTTGCTTTGTGGTCGGTGAAGTAGTGTATTAGTGGTGGGGCATAATGCGATGTTTGCAAGTATGATGTAGTGGACAGTGGCAAAGGTGAAACTATAGACGGTCACGTATATTCATTCAAGGAATGGACAGACCCACGCCTTTAGGAGCTTTGCCTTTAAAATTTGGTGAAAAAATTCAGGCGGCTGAGACGTCGCCGGTCGCTGTGTACGTCATGAAAGCGTCATTGCTGCGGAAATATTTACGCTGATTTAACACATCTGCTTGATACAATAATAGACGCGCTGTCAGAAAGTAGTCTGTCTTGCTTTCGCACCCGAACACTTGCATCATGAACGTCAAGCAGAGGGCAGCCAGCGCAAAGAAACCATTTTTAGAGATGATGAAGGCAACTGCGTGCACTAATCTCTAAAACTATTTTGCGGGAAAGAGCGCAACAGTCACTGGCATTTTTTGTGAATTATCTCTAACTTTCTCATGCTTAGTTCGTCTAATTCTCTGTCGTACTCTCAAACAAAATGCCAACGCAGTGTGTGCCATAAACAGTATATATATATATATATATATATATATATATATATATATATATATATATATATATATATATATATATATATATATATATATATATATATATATATATATATATATATATATGTGTGTGTGTGTGTGTGTGTGTGTGGCAGAATTTCATGTCACTGAAGATGCTTTTGTCGTTTGGATTGGATGAAGCGCATAGATATGCTACAGATATTCATAGGCGTGCTTACGGGTAAGGGGGGGGTGCAAAACCAGCACCATACATTGACTAGTAGGAATAGGGGGCTCTGCGAGTCGGGAGGTAGGAGGAAAAGTCAGCCCCATACAGGGACGTTGTATACCTTGAGCACGCCTGTGTGTACTTCAGCCGTGCATGCAAAAACGGCTGGCTATCTTTGTTACCTCTTTGTTTTTTTATTACTTCCGATTATTTTTGTCGCGCATTTTGTACGACGTGCTTCCCTACTTTTTGTAAAAAAATCATTTTATAATTTTTTTTTGCGTGTCGTCAGTTAACTAGGTAAGTGTCATAAGGCTGTCAAACACGGTACCTGTATCTTAACAAGCCACGCTGACCAGTGGCGTAGCCAGGTGGGTGGCACACTGAGCCCGTGCCCCCTCCCTCTCGAATTTTTTTCGCCATCACTTGTAGTGCACCAAATGACCCTAAACCACATCTACCTGCTCAGCCCCCCACTCGAAATCAAGGTGGTGCCCCTCCGCTTTCGAAGAAAATTTTCGGTTTCGTCTCGGACGCCGACTGACGGCTCGTTTCAACCTTGGACGAACAGAGGAAAAGAAAGGCATAAGGCGTCTGCCAAGATTAAGATAAAAATCAAAACACTACTTACTTGGTTAATTGTATTAAGGCACAGCGTAGGCGAATGATTCGAGCCTCAACTAAAATAAAAACAGATGAAAAAAGGGCTTTGACTTTTAAAATTTCGAATATAGCGCGCTAAAAAGAACCTTAAACATGGTCGTAGAGGCAATTAGCGCATCAAGACGCCAGTATTCGTCGAGACAATAGAGAGCTATGGATCGCTTACTGGAGTTGTTTTCCTGCTATATTTATAACGAACTCGAGCATTTTTTAAAAGGGATGTCAATGTGCGTCTCCCAGCCTAGTTTTTTTTTCTTTTTTTTTTCGCGAACGAACTTGTGAGCGCTGTTTCGAAACTAGGAGCAGCTCTCCGTAAAGTAGACTGCCTCTTCGACACTTCTTTCATTAAGGTAGCCAGCTTTACAGGAACCGACTTAGTTTGCTGGAAGTCGTGGCCTGCAAGAAGACAACACTCCGGCGCTCTACGTGTGCACTCATTCCTCCACGTGGATCACACCTTCCCGGTGTCTTAGCTCACCGAAACGAGGTGGCGCTCAGGAGGATTCGGGTGGGCGCCTCCTTGAGTCCTGCCTTGCGCGCCACACGGACATCTGGTACACGGCCTCCCCCAACGACATGCCCTTTCTCCTTTGTCTCAGTCACATAGGCAACGTTCGGTCCCCTACTGGAGACGTTTCCGGTCCGCGCCTTCAAATAGTCCACTCTCACCACTTACGCTGCATTGACCACCACCGTGGTCAACCACCTGACTTAACACGTCGCACGCATGGTCCTCTGCGTTGACCGCTGCTGGATTTTATCCAGTACACTGACATATTTGTATTGATTTAGCTTATGGCGTAAGCAATGATGGGGTAAAAAAGTGCCTTACGAGTGAACCTTGAGCTTTTAACATGGAGTTTTTAAAGACACGAGGTAGCAAGTGGCAAGTCGCGCATTGTAGTTACTGTTCTGTCACTACACACTCAAATATAATTTACGGCACAGCCCATAAACCAATATTTTCCGTTCATGGCCCAGTGTCACTCAGACAATACATGCCTGTAAAGAAGTGCTCTTCTACTCAAACTACGTGGTACTGTATCTTTGGCTCGAGTTACCATAGTGTTTATTCGCACTCCTACAGATGTCAATAAGAGAGAGATGTCGATAAAGAAGAAAGCGAAGGCACATGAGTTTATGGTTTTCTACATACACATTGCGGTAGTGGCCACTTGAAAATAGAGAAAAGAACGAATTCTAAGCAATTCATCAGCGTAGAGAAAAAGTTATTTGTCAGTCCGCAAGGCTATGAAAGCAGTGCTATGCGTTTTTTCTTTAGGTTCGTCGGCTTGTGTAAGCTCCAACGATACAGATGACCTTGCTGGTCTGCCGCGTTACTCTAAATATCAGAGACTGCTGTTTTAAAATAAGAAACATTCTCCTGGGGGAGAAGAGGCAGCACAGAAGGGCAGGCGAGCTAATATTTTTTGGTATTAAGGCACTGTGGAGCTGCAACAAGAGGCGAATAAAGCATTAAAGGAGGAAGTGATAAAAAAAACTTATTAAAGTGGAATGTGGCCTTTCGAGACTTGGTGTGCGTTCGCAATGCGTCAGAAGCAGTAACGAGTAATGACGAGAGAAAGTTTTCGCGCGCCGCTGTTCAAACATTGTCCGTTGCTTCGCTTTTCTGCGCGTGTTGGGCCGCCCAGCAACTTGCCGGTGAAAAACGAAAGGTAACAATAATATGGGCAAGCACACGCTGCTAAGAAGACTCACAGACGGAGGCAGTTCGTGCGCGCCATCTATGGAACGGCGAACAATAACTTTGGATCGATTCGAGCGCAACGGTGCGCTACTTCGCCACTAGATGAGGCTGTGCTCTCAGTTTCTGAAAGAAACCTTTTAGTTCTTTTCCAACGCATACCTTCCAAAACAGGTGGCCCACTGCTGTCTGAGATCGTGAAATTGCGTTAAATGAGGCGTTGGTCACTCGTGAAAGTTCACGTAGGCGGCGCTGTCATCTGTTTTTATCATGATTAGTGTATATGCAAAAGCAAGGCAATGTATACCGTAATTTTATTGCTTATAACGCCGACGCACGTCGTGTAGGCATAGGTATCATAATCATGAACACAGCTCCGCGTGAATGAGCATATCAGCATTTTCTTCCTCCCACTTATAAGTCCCACTTTCTAAAGATGAAAACTCTCAAGAAGATCTGCTGTACATACAGGAAAACTAGCGGACGGCATTTTTGTTTGTATTTTGTTTTAGTCTTGGCATTTTATTGCCGTAATCGGCTTGCACATACTGGTACAGGGGCAAGATATCCGCCGGCACAATAAGAATGTTTCCGAGCTCTTGCGATCACATGCCAACAGCTTGAACTGGACGAGTAGCATTGAAGACGGCCAGCACAGCTGGTAGCACTTCTACTTATACGTCTACGCTTGTGAGTTGTCACTCACATATCAAAAGTAATACGGCTTATTGAACAAATTGTTTAACACTACATTTTGCCTTGCTTCTTTACGAAATTTTTTTTGCATTAACTGTCACTGTGATTAGTTGAAGCTCACATGCTACATTCAAACAAAATGTTCTTTTCTCGTCATCAGCGATACAGAACGCATAAAAATTGCCTATGGGAAATATAGCCTATTTCTTGCCCTTGAGCTCTCCTTGAGTTTGACTTCACCAAGAGGCCGAAATTACCTGCACGAGAGAGAAAGTTAAGTAAACTTTATTTTGCGGCCAGGCACGCTTTCCTTCGCACAGGTGGGGTGGGTGACTTCCTCATTCCAGGCAGCCATGGCTAACCGCCGACGCCCGAGCCCTTTCCACCAGCCGGAGCTGGTCCTCAGGGTTTACCGACGTAAGCAACGCCTCTCACTGGTCTTCTGGGTTTTCTCGTACGCTGTGTTCGTCCATGGGCGGGATACTCGGGTTATTTGGACTGCCCCATACTATGTGGTGCAGGGTGTTTGCGAAGTCCGGGCAGTATTGGAAATTCCTGTTGTATTGCCTCGGTACATTGCGCGCAGTAGCATTAGTGTACCTGGCAAAAGATGTACTGAAAGATAAGAAATGTAATTGGTGAATACCTTGATTTTGCCGTAACTGGACCTAAACTGAAACAAATAATTGACAGTAGCTCATTAATAACTCTTTATTTATTTGTTTGATGGCAGATATTTATATTGAAAAGTTGTGGGGTGCGACAATCTTCGGCTTACCCGTTTTATAAAAATTCAAACAGCACACTAAGATGAGATACTAATAATTGATATTGAAGACCAAGATCCATGTTGCACCTAAACTGAGCGTGCCAGCACGCAGAAAATGCTGGAGCTATTTTACGTCAGACCGGCAAGTAGCGTGACAAACTTCGCAAAAAGGTGCGTCGCAGCACAATAGGGTCTGCGAAAACAGTCGGATGAAATTACACAACTCTTTGCGTGCGATATTTTTTTACTTGTCTGAGTTTCTCGCGCTGTACTCAAGAAAACCTAAATTTCACCAATTTTTGTTTTTCACTGCACAGCGCAAAACTAGGCGGCAGCCACTGCGGTGGTTCTTCTCATGTATACCGACAGAAAAGTTATTTCTGCTAATTTCTGGTTTAAGAGAGCAACAGATATGCACTACACACCGAAACGCAGAGAAAAAGTGGTCAAGTTGTGTAATTTTCCGACGACTTGACATTATTGCAGACCATATTCTGTGACGACGCGCCTTCTTTGTCAGGTTGTCGCAAGCAGTTCCCGCCTAGCGCTGCCCTGCACCCGCATCTCCTACGTGCCAGGCGCAGCATCAACGTGTCCTGGATCGGCGCCTTCAACTTCGTTGGATATTATGTCAAATTATGCGTGCTTCTGTGATTTCTAAAAACTGGCTATGCCATAAATGGTTCCTTCTTTTCCTCAGACAATCAACATAAAAGTTCACTAACAATTTTTCAATTCGTTTTTTGCTATTTTTATATGCGATAAAGTATTTACGTCTCGACGTGGACTTCGCGTGCAAAGATGAGAGTTCGCTTGCTGCCGTATCATTTTTCTAAACACTCACTACATTGGGAAATAAAAAAAAAGTGTGGTGTATTATGTATGTACATGGCAAGCCGCGCATTTCTGTTTCCCCTTCGCTACTTGCTTTTTTAGAGAGGGCTTGGCTGATAATAAGTTATGCGAACCTCATATAGTAATTTTGATCATGATGGATAAATATTTTTGTCTTCTCTCGAAATTGTCGTCACGCTCTTGGTATGAAGGAACCGAAAACCCATCCTAATTTGTAGTTTATAAATGTGTAGTGGCAGGCCGTGACATTGTCCTTCGAGAAAGTTTAAAAAAGCAAAGTGCTGTCGCAGTACTAGTACTAGTGTTAATAATAATAATAATAATAATAATAATAATAATAATAATAATAATAATAATAATAATAATAATAATAATAATAATAATATTGCTAAGGGAAGCGATGAGTACGCCATGACGGCAACAAAATGACCGCAACAACGATGGTAGAATGGACCGCCTTGGCGCGAGTCTGTTGCTCATTGCAGTGGTACACCATGCATGACAGATACCTAAATATGAAGCCTCCTACGAAGAGGAATCAATAAATCAATCTATCAATCAGTCAGTCAGGCTGTCGGTCGGTCGGTCGGCGATGCTTTTAATCAAGTTTTAATAAGTACATTCACGTTAATTTAAATAGGGTTTAGGGCCACTTCTATAGAAGTAGTTAGGACTTGTCTATGACGTGAACGTTGCAAAGATGACTTTACTGCAATCCCGAATTCTTGTAAACCATCGACGAAGTAGAAGGGCAAATCTTAAGAAAAAAGAGGCATACATTTCAGCTAGCTGTAACTACGACTGGTTTTTAAAAGAAATAGTGGTTGCAAGGTCCGCCTTTTATTTTTTTCTATTTGCCTAAAAAGGAAGTAAAAATGGTTTATCTGATCGTTAAAGATAAACAAGCACTTTACTGGCACCTCAGTCTAAAAGGGTGCTTGTGTGTCTGGGTGAGCCGTCTTAACTCACCTCACACTATTTATTTTCGAATGTGGCTATTTTGAGTAAGCTGACCACTCCGGGCTAGCGTCCGTTATGACCGGCTGCCTGTTCGCGCCCTAGCTTCCAAAATTGACACTACAGCCGATACAGTTTGGTTCTCGGCCGCCTCTATGGGTTTCTCTGAAGAGTGCCGGCTCTTTTTCTTTCCCATCGGCCTTTATTTTTGCTCGTGTTCAGTTTAGCAGACGTGCCAACGCATACGTAAAGACCTCCTCCAACTGCGCTTGAAAGGACTGACTGTCGGCACTCGGAAGGTGCCGTGGGTCGTGAGCTCAGCCGGTGAGGCGTCCCTTAGCCAACTTTGTACAGCGTGCAGAAACGCGGGGAGGATTTGTCATCACGCACGCAATCGTGCTGCTAAAAAGGCGGTGCTTTAGTGATCACAATTTTTCCGTTATTTTTTCTCACAGCTCCAACTTCACATCGGTTTTAAAACGCCCACTGTAGTGAAGTTTCGATACTGGGTATCTCCACGGAGTGTTAATTTTAATTGGTATTGTTTCTGCGCGCGATTTATTGTCACTACTATAATTCAGGGATGTCATATTGAAACACTTCAGAACTATGGGAGAAAGTTTGGCAAATAAAGCAGTGGTACAAATACACGCGTAAAGATCTCGCCTAGCCCCGCCGTGGTGGTCTAGTGCCTGAGGTGCTCGGCTGCTGACCCGCAGGTTGCGGGATGAAATCCCGGCTACGGTGGCTGCATTTCCGATGGAGGCGAAAATGCTGTAGGCCCGTGTGCTCAGGCTTGGGTTCACGTTAAAGAACCCCAGGGGGTCGAAATTTTCAGAGCCCTCCACTACGGCGTCTCTCATAATCATATGGTGGTTTTGGGACGTTAAACCCCACATATCAATCAAATATCCCGACTAGGCCGCTGCACGTGATTTATTTCACTGGCGCTTCACAGATAAAGGCTTTCTGTATCTACATATTTATGTAATTGTTTAACGGTATTGATGTACAGCGTTTACATTATGGTTGAAAGTAGTGCACCGATATAATGGGGACGTCACTCAGGCTCTGTAGGTGCAAGTTTGCACATGTTTTCATACTGCGTATCTTTTAGAAGTTGGTATAGAGAGCCATGAAATGGCCCATCGGGGAAATGCATAAGCTTTTCCCGGACTTAATTCATTATGTAGAAGCAACTTTTTGATTCCGCAGACTGCCATTCTTAGTCACAACCTTTTCCAACCGCAACAGTGCAGTGGTTACGGTGTTTGACTGCTGATACAAAGGTTGTGGGTTTGATTCCTGCCACGGTGCTCGTATTTTGATGGAGGGACAACTCTAATGGAGCCCCGTGTACAGTTCAACATGAGTGTACTGTTGAAAATACCTGATAGTCTAATGATTGATTTGTGAGCTTTGGCGTCCCAGAACTATCATATAATAATGAAAGACGTCGTAGTGAAGGCCTCCGGAAATTTGGACCACCTGGGGTTCTGTAACGTGCATCCAAATCTGAGCACACGCGTTTACAGCGTTTTTGCCTCCATCAAAAAAGCAGCCGCCGCAGCCGGGATTCGAAACCGCGACCTGCGGATCAGCAGCCGAGTAACTTAGCCACCAAACCACCGTGGCGGGGCCACCTAATGGTCTAAATTTCCGGAGCCCTCCACTACGGCATCCTTTAATGTGTTGTCGTGGTGTTGGGTCTTGAAACCACAAATGCCATTAGTATTGTGTACTAGTGTGGTTAGCCTCATGGTGTCTCACTTTTGTGAATGTCATCTAATCCTCACCAATACGTGCTTGCACTGAATGTCTGGACCCACACATCCTATTCGTTAATATTCGGCTATCTTTTAAATATGAAGATTAGATAGTGAGCCAAAGGCACATTGAGCGTTTCTCTATAAGTACGTGTATGTCTGTTCGTCTATCTAGCCACCTACATGTGGGTCATCTCTTGGTCGCCGCCTTATCTCGATGTAGACCAAAGTTCGTATGTGAGGGTAGAATGGTTTGATGGATATGACTGTCTGTTCTTGAGATGAAAAATTAGCAGCAGATCCCATGCACTGTGGAAATCAATAATATGCAAAGCACGAATGAGGAAGGTTGATATGTCACTTTGAGATCAGCACAATTAACGTTACGATGCCGACATAAATTATACTATACATGATTTCCATGTTGTATTGTCATGTTTGGGCGTGTCATTTACTTCTATCGTCTCGTCACGTTACGTGATACCAAATTTGGTATATGTAGAGCCAGTGAAACGGCCGCGAGCATGCTATGAGCGTAGCATGTAGCCATGCTTTACATAACACGCCTGTCATCATTAGATCATGTTTTAACGTGTCATTTACCTTCGTCGTCTATTCACGTCACGTCATACCAACTTCGGTATATGTGGAGCTATAGCAAACCGGCCACGAGCCCGCTATGAGCGTAACATGTAGTCATGTTTTACATGACACGCATGTAATGATTATCATGTTTGGACGTGTCATTTGCCTTTGTCGTTTATTCACGTCACGTAATAACGAATTTGGTATATGTAAAGTTAGCGAAACGGCCGCGAGCGCATCATGAGCGTGGTATGTCGTCATGTACTTACATGACACGCATCTCATGCTTCTCATATTTGCATCAGTCATATGCCTTCGTCATACACTCACGTCTTGTAATGCCAAATTTAGTATATGTGAAGCTAGCGAAACGACCGCGAGTGCACCATGAGAGTGGGGTGTATTCATGACTTACATGACATGCACGACATGATTTCCACGTTAGGGTTTGTCACGTATGTTCGCCATACAGTCATGTCATACCATACCAGTTTTGCAATATGGCATGCGAACAAAACCGCCTAGGGAGGAGCTAGACCTTGAAAAGTAAAACGTGATACTCACGACATACATGTCAGGATTTTGATGTTATGTCTAGTCAGTCATACTCATCATACAGTCATGTTATGCCATACGTAGTTTGGTATCGCTACGATTTTCGAAACGGCCAGGTGAGCTAAAAGTCATAGGCAGCTAGATAGATAGATAGATAGATAGATAGATAGATAGATAGATAGATAGATAGATAGATAGATAGATAGATAGATAGATAGATAGATAGATAGATAGATAGATAGATAGATAGATAGATAGATAGATACGCTCAAAGTCGCCGAAGTTTGCTAAAATGCTTCACGTGCAATACCGTGAAAATTCTGTTCCATACGTCATCAAACTCTTTCCTACAGACACGTATTGCTCATACGCGTATACTTCAGACCATGGTATGCAGGTATGTGCTGCAACAAGTGATAGGCAGGACGGACATTACTGCCTATCAGCATTGACCTGTTAAATGCAACGTATAAAAATGAAAATCCAACCAGGAATGCAATCCACTAAATTCGCGTGGCACTCAGGTACTCAATTACAAAGCCAAGCCAGGTCTTGAAACTGCTTAATAAAAAAGCTTCTATGCAGGCGTAATGTCGGTGCAATGTTCATTGTGGTTGCAGAGCTGGCTATCTAATTTTATAACCAAGGAAACAAACATCAGGTATGTACGGCTATCACCCAGGCATGATGTCGCGTTAACGCGAATTGTGTTTCCAGTGTTCGCCCTGCCCTTACAGCAATCTAATAAGCATTACATTTGTATTGGTACTATTTTCAGCAAGCTATATTGAAGTGTTGCTCGACGCAAGAGAAATACGCTACCGAAATTTACGTATGATATTCACATTTATCCTACCATAGTGTGCACTTCGTTTCAATAATACTGAAGTCTGTGCTCTGATATGAGTTCTGACATGTTTGATCAGACCCTTTTCATTGTGCCTGTTTGGACGAAGCAAGAAAGAGCTAACGCGACAAATTAATATTAAAATATCCAGTTGCGTTTGCTTTTACAATTCAAGCTTTGCATGTTTTGAGAGCGGACATGACAAACGTGCGTTCACGTCAGCTGGTTGCATCATCTCTTGCCTCTTCCCCCACAACAGCAGAAATGTAAACGTAATGCAATATCTTTTTTTTCAAAACCGTCATACCAGCTAATGTAGTGTCATTTCATGTCGCGGTCATTTTAACATCTGGTTAGATTGCCCGTATGGCACGCAGAAATTCAGGGTAACTTTTTAAAAAAGTACATTGTTGCTGTAGAGGCATTTGGGAGATTTTGCCATTGACAAAAGACGACAATAATAGAAGACTTACCGCATCACTTCAAGCATAGGAAGGCGCAATTGAATGTAAGTTTGGCAGCTATTCATTGGGAAGCAAAAGCTCACTGTCTGGTTGATGAGCGCTTTCATTTTCACGCATGCTATGCAGCGAAATTCGCACTTTTTATAAACAATTAGCTGTGAGGCAAACGAAGCTGGTGTGAAATACTGCGAAGGTATGATGCCAAGTCACTCACTTACTCCCACCCTCTTATCTTTTTTTAGCTATATGTATTTTGGAAGGGGCAATGTAGCGTAGTGCTCATGGTCTCTGTCCTTACACTGGCTGTACTTGGCAAACCAACTAAATAAAATATCCCGCAGTGATCGATATTTCGAGGGAGGTGAAATGGCTCGAGGTTCATGTAGAGGGACGGTAGAAAGTTCCTAGGCCACTATCCCATGGTTGCCTAAAGTATTGTAGTTTGGGAACTCTTGACAACCCCACCCCTGTACTTACATTTAGGTGCACGATAAGAACCCCAGGTGGTCGAAATTTTCACTGCCCTCCTATATGATGCCTCTCATAATCATATCATGGTTTTGGGATGTTCTCATCAGTTACTGTTATTATTATATATGCAACACTCCGCACTAATCAATTGACCACAATCATACTATTAATAGGGTAATGCAAAAATGCTCATAATGCAGCCAATTGCTATACATATACTTCATAGATTACGAGGGGGCACTTGATTCAGTAGAAATATCAGCAGTCATGGAGACACCACGGAATCAGGCCGTCGACGAAGCATATAAAAACGTGTTGGAAGAAATCTACAAAGAATCAACTGCCATCATAGAACTCCATAAAGAAAGCGACATAGTACCAATCAAGAAGGGTGTAAGACAGGGGGATAGAATTTCACTAATGCTAATTATCGCGAGCTTAGAAGAAGTTTTTAGAGGCTTAGATTGGAAAGAGTTAGGAATAAAAGTTAATGGAGATTACCTTATAGTAACCTGTGCATCGCCGATGACATTGCCTTGCCGAGTAACTCAGGAGACGAATTACAACTAATGATTACTAAATTACACAAGCAGAGCAAAAAAGTAGGTCTTGAATTATTCTGCAGGAAACCAAGTAATGTACAACAACCTCGGAAAAGAACAGCGCTTCGAGATAGGTAATAGCACACTTGAAGTTGTAAATGACTACGTCTACTTAGGACAGGTAATAACCACGGAGCGAAACCAAGAGATTGGAGTAACTAGAAGAATAGAAGTGGGGTGGAGCACATTTGGCAGGCACTCTCACATCATAAAGGTAGACTGCCACTATCGCTCAAGAAGAAGGTGCACATAACAGCTGCATATTGCCGGTACTTACCCACAGAGCAGAAGCCTGCAGGCTTACAAAGAGAGTGCAGCTTGAATTGAGGACGACACAGCGAGCGATACAAAGGAAAATGATAGGTGTAACCTTAAGATATAAGAATAGAGCAGAGTAGATTAGGGAGAAAGCGAGGTTAAGAATATTATAGTTAAAATCAAGAAGAGGAAATAAACATGAGCCGGGCATGTAGCGCCTAGGCAGGATAGCCGCTGGTCATAAAGGGTAATTTACTGGATTCTCAGAGAAGGCAAGTCGGTTAGGAAGAGCAGAAAGTTAGGCAGGAAGATGAGATTAAGAAGTTTGCGGGTGTAAAGTGGCAGCAGAAAGCATAGGGCCGACTTGACTGGCGGAACATCGGAGAGGCGTTTGTCCTGCAGCGGACGTAGTCAGGCTGATGATGATGATTATGGTGACGATGAAATCCAACTATTGCTGTTTGTAGCAGTGCGAAAACCATTATGCCTAATTTAGGTGCATGCTGAGATATTTAAGCGCGAAATGTTTACTCGTTTACCCAGGAGGCCCTCACGTATGGAACGCCATGTAATTGCAGCATTATTGTGACATTACTTGAGAATTCACCCTTTTGTATTGAAGATTAGTCTTTAGGAAAATAGAAAGTTTAGAAAGTAGATCAGGAAGTGATGACGTGAAAATTTATGACATGAGAAGGTACTTTGTGAGTGAACGCAAAAAAAAGATAAAAAGACCAACACAGCACGAAGACTTATCACAATTTCAGCTGTATAATGCTGTTTCTATCTGGTTTTCCTCCCCTCTCTTCCTCATTCGGACTCATTATCACCGAATCACAGCTCTTCTTACACTTTCCGTTAGTTTTCGTTGTATTTATGTCCGCGCTTTTTTTTTATATTGCCGCAAAAGCGACTATAGGTAGTTGAAGTTGGACAATGCAAACACAAAAAGATCTACTGACGCAGAAAGTTCTGAAAGTCATGCTATAACAGGTATGTGTCATATTAATAATAATAATAATAATAGTGACGAATTAATAATGATTCTTGGGAATTTATGCGCCAAAAACATGATGTGGTTATGAAGCCCGCCCTAGTGGAGAGCTCCGGAAATTACTACCGTCTGGTGTTCCTTAACGTGCACTGACATTGCACAGTACACGGGCCTCTATGTGTCATTTCGCCTCCACCGAAACGCAACGACCGTGGCCAGGAGGGAAATCGCGACTTTCGGGTCAGTAGTCAAGCACTTTAACAACTTCTCCTCCGCAGCGGACTGGGAACAGGAAGGGCCGGGAGAGAAGGAAGCGCTCCTTTTTATGTATATTCAAGGGCTGCCTAGGGGCCCTGTATATATATATATATATATATATATATATATATATATATATATATATATATATATATATATATATATATATATATATATATATATATATATATATATATATATATTCTTGTATAGTTTTATCTCTTTTCCAATGTTTTTTTATAATATAATTTTTTGTTTAGTTTACTTACTTTGTTTTGCTCTTTTGAAAGATTATCCAGCTAATTTTCTGTTCAGATGACCGACTATGCGTAGTATGCTGCTCTCTTCAAATTTTCGTAGTGTGTGCTTTTATATTTTTGTGTTTGAATATTCTTCTCTTGCTGTCTTGTAGACCTTATTCAATGCACACAAGTTACCGCGTATCTAAGATGTGCTATTTTACAATTTCGAAATGTTCAAAATGTCACGTCTATTCTATACAGCCACGTCTACCAAATGATTTACACTATTGTTCTTGCAATCTTGAAAAAATGGTGCATACTGGTCATATCGAAGCCAGTTGCACATATATGCGCCCTGCGCGGCTATATATATATATATGTATATGTATATATATATATATATATATATATATATATATATATATATATATATATATATATATATATATATATATATATATATATATATATATATATATATATATATATATATATATATATATATATATATATATATATATATATATATATATATATATATATATATATATATATATATATATATAGTGTTCCCATTTTTTGTTCATACTGTTTGACAGAGTTTGCAATTTATGAATAAGCAATGATTCTTTGACCTCGTGATCATGATATGATTTGAAACTTTGAAACCTGATTCAGTTACTGTGGCTCGGATGTTACGTAAAGAGTGACCTGTGTCTATTTTTTTATTTGTATTTAGCCAAATGTGGGAAGGTCAGGTATGCGTTAGAACCGGCTATCCAAACATCCTGACAGTAATGTGCAAGATAAACACAAAAGTACGCAAAATTAAGCATAAAAGAAGAAAAAAATAAGTGCAGGCTTTGTCGGTGACATTTTTTTGAAACTGGATAGTAAGGAAGTGCATGGACGTAGGCTCAATGATTGTTGAAGTTGTACTTAAAGCAGTGAGAGCTTGACCAATGTATTGTATATGATAGATTAGGCATTCTAGCAAATAAGCCACATTCTCTGTGTCACAATTGAAATTGCCTCTGATATTTATTTTAAAGTTAGTCGCTGTACTGGTTGCTAGGACAGTTTTGTCATGTGAGCGCGCCCTTTGCAGTGGGGTTTTTACAGGGATGGCAACCAAACAGGTAATTGTTAACGCGATAGCGTGAAAGAGCTGGTTTCGCACAAATTCTGGCGTTGGCGTCGTTGTCTGTCAGCCAAAAAATATTTTTGCGGGACTGAAAATCGGAGAAAGATGAAATAAAGTAAATGAGAAGAAATTCTGGGTATGGGTGGGGATTGAACACAGGTCATCTGCGTGGCAAGCGGTGGTTCTAACACACAGCTGTGCATTTGCTTGTGGATACAGTGAAAATTTTTCTCTGCTTGGAAATGTAGCGAAACTAACATTCGTGCCTTACAAACACACGCGTCTTGTATACGTGCTACAAAATAGAACATAAAATATTGCCGTAATATTGCGTGACACAAGAGTACGTTGCCATCGAGCGTGAGAAGATAGGATTATTGTAATTACTTTATCGTTTAAGACGAGTCACCCACTACAAGAGGCACGCATGCTACCGAAGCTTTAGGTCCCGTATACATTAGTGGGGGCATAGAAAGTTTGAAAAGATTTCATATACTAAGTGTTTGAAGGACGCACCAGAAAAAGAATATAGCTATCGCGTTATCATTTTAAATGCGAATTTTAAGGGTCTCCCAACTTTTAAAGACAATAGTCTTTCTTGGGTACCTTCGACGGAAATTTTTTGGTCTGTCAGTCTGTCTGTCTATCTGTCTGTATATCTGTTTGTTTGTCCGTTTTTAACGATACCTCAAACGGCCGACGCCACCGGCAGCGCCCACCGATATTGCTGAAGATTCAGCGTTCATACTTGTGCGATTGTCAATTGAAAAGCAATTATTGCGCATATCAGAGGTACCATAACAGCACGTCGACGTTTTGTATGTGTGCCTTTATACAACAGAAGGCACACATAAGTAATTCTAAGGACCGTAGCGTTTATCACGCTGCGCTGACTGTGCAATGCGATGCTCAAAAGTTAAGTGTTACCAACGCTTTGCGAAAACGGCATGGTGGTGATACCTGCCCGTCGCTTTGCGTTCTACTCCTTATCGCCTCCGAGACATTGGCACGCATCTTTACTACGCTGGCGCGCATGCCTTCCTTTGTTTTCGAAGAGAACTACCAGATCCGCCTCCGCTACACGCTCGAAGCACTCTAACGCAGCGCTTCCAGAATATCAGTCACTGATTTTCACGCGCAGAACATCAAATAAACGTTTTATTCACTCACTCCAGACGCAAGACTATCGTCTTTCGAAGACATTTGTAGTATAACATGCAGATCCGGGGCCAATTTTGTATCAGTACATTTGTGTAACAACCAGTAATTTGAGGAACAACCAACCAACCAACCCTAGTACACAACAATTATGATGATTTATGACGTAATGGGGACCCTTCAAGTGTGCTTGCAGCAGTTACCTCAAGTATACTTTAAAAAAGCTCTGAAAGGTCACTTTTCCAGCTTTCGCCTTGAGGATGCTGCGACGGTCCCACGCAGGCGTGGAGTTTTTGTTCTTTTTTTAATTTTTAACTTACACACAAAGTATCTATGGAAACAAGAAAATTCACTCAACGGGGGTCATATGAGAAACAAACACGTTTTTATGTATTTAATTGACTGCAGTAAAAATTATTTAACTGAAGAGATGTCATGTAGAAAACGCTGTCATCAACAAAAGACGAGACACTGCAGTTGTATTGTAGTTTCTCATCTGCTCATGGCAATTGTCAACCTTGTTCTACTCTGGGTGTGTTCCCGTACTCACTGTAGACGGCTAAATAGACAGCTAAATGAAACGCGGCCGTCTTAAGTCACAGTCCGATTCTTACGTAGCCAGTAAAATAGACAGCTTCACGAAGACAGCATCATAGACAAATACGATGCAGGCTACATTGCTGTCCAAACAAGATGACGGCTGAGCGAACTGCTCGGATGACTCGAATGACGCCAGAATGGTCGTCTGCACACAAGCATACGCTTCTCCAGACACTGAATGTAAGTAACATTGAACGTTGCTTAGATTTAACACGAAATGAGCTGGAAAAAAAAACAGTTACGTTTGTTTATCTCAGCTTTCTCTTCTCGACGCGAGGTGTCCTCTCGTCGCCTAGAAGTTGTCTAGGCGTGTTCAACTTCTCAGACAACGTTAGTGCGATGCCGTCTTCTAAGCTCTCAGCGTAGATTTTCGTACTACGTGGCCTAACCATTGGAACACAACATCTAATTCAACCAAAGAGCACAAACAACCACTATTAAGAAATATACTAATCGTTTGATTGCAGCGCACGAAAAGAAAAAAAAAACTACGACGAGCGCATAAACATTGGTCACAACCCTGGATTCTTATTTGCCGAAACCTTGAGCCGGTCGATGACACAGTTTAGAATAGTCCCGACGTTGGCGCGTCCTTGGCCTTCTTTTATGTGTCTTCGTTTCTGTCTCAAGGGGCAACACGTGACACAGTAAACGCCGAGGCCCAGCGCCCGATCCATAGCTGTAAAAGCAGGTACCAACTTCACTCGACGACACCGTGTAAATCTTTCAACACTGACGCAATCGAGCAACAAAAAGGTGTTTGCTTTGCCGCGCTGCTTTCGGTCCTCAACGCTGGTTGGCGCCACAGGCGCGGATCCCGCCGCAGTATCGACTTGTTTCGGGATGTTGGGGCTATGAAAGTGGTGGGCGAGGAGAATCAAAGAAGGAGGGAAGGGGGGGGGGGGCTTTTTGCTGTCAAATTTTCAGCAGCTGCCACGTTCGCCCTCCTCCTTATTCTTTGCAGACGGTGGATGCATTTTTTTCCCTCCGCAGCTCCCTTCCCATAATCCTGCTTTTGCCGTCACTTGGGTGTCAGTACTGAAGCGAGTTACATTTCTCGCTCCCCCCCCCTCCCTTTCAAGCTTCTCTCATTGTTTCTTTTTCGGTGGCTGGCAAAGTTGAACGGGTGGCCTCTGAGGACGGCGAGGTTCTCGCTAGCTCTCGGGCCGTGTCGGCGGCGTGCTCGTCATCTTCGTTGTTGCTTCCTCCGAGGCATCCTCGGTCGTGGGCTACTGTCTTCGCAAGCTGCGCCTCATCGTAGCCACCACTGCCGCCCCTGTTGTCGTCGCACGGGCATTGCCTATCATCAGTACCGCGCGATGAAGAAACTCTCGGATGCCCACAGCGTGGCAAGGTGCGTTGTGGCAGTCTCGCCTCGCTGCGCTCCACACTTTCTTTTTATCGCCCTCTTTCTGAAACCTCGCGCTACAACGTTACAAATGACCAACCTCCGTCCTGACGCGCGCTCATACAAACAACCAATCACAATGATTGAGCGTCTTTGTCTTTTGTAACAAAGAATGTAACGCGTCCCCTGCCGGAAAATTGTGAAATCTTACTGTTCAAGCCGTTCGGTTTATAATGCGGCACGTAGCGGCAACGCTGTCTCGACTGAGCACGGTGCTCGGAGCTTAACTGTGTGGACAGCATACTGCGGGACAGATAGTGTGGCGAGCTTGCCACGTGGCCGGCTACTCATTTTTTTCAGCGGTCATCACTCGACTTGGGGTCTTCCGGCGCACTCCCATGGAGGTGTTTCCATCAGAATTGTGAAACTATAGTTGTCTGCGCGCCCACTGTTCATATTTTTACAAGTGCTTTGCCTCTCTGAAAGCTCCTACCCCCATTGTGTACAATCACTCAAAATCGTTAGAAATCTTGGCGCTAGAGCAAGTATGACTGATTCTTAGGACTGGTGGAGTCGCTTCAGTCTCGCTTTATTTTTCTTTTCATTAAGCTGTCGCATCGATTTTTCAAGTACTAACAGCGCATATCCATCAAATAGTCATTGTCACTGGTAAAAATGGCTGCGTTGCTGCTTTACTGAACTGGTCATCAGATAGTGTAAATGTCGAAATCCAAATAGCACTCGAACCACGAGTGATCTATACTAAGCTACATTAAAATCATGAACCCACAATTGTACAGCTTAAAAAAAGAAGCCACTCATGCCCCTTCCATGGTTTTACCCAAAACATCGAGCGTGTTTTCATTGCTCACATCTGCGCGTGACAACCGCTCAAGCCAACTGGTGCAACAAATCGCACGCACTTGATTTATACGCCTCTACTGAAGCAAATACTAGAAAAAAGCATAAGCACACCGAAATCACTAAACAGCGACAAGAGTGGCGATGTGGGCTTGTTAAACATGTTGTTGCTAGTAGCGCTCTGTCCTCTCAGTCTATTCTTTCCTCTGTTCGTTTTTTCGCCTCGCGCTACATAAATTTCTACTAAACAGCGAACATCAACAAACTCAGAAAGCACCAGGATCCGAAGTAATGCATGAACGAACCTGTTTTTGCACATAATGTAGGTTTGAACATATATATATATATATATATATATATATATATATATATATATATAGTTGTGTGTGCGTGTGTGTGTGTGTTTGAACAGCGTGACTGAACGCGGACACAGAAAAACACGCACACACACACACAGCGCTGACTCTCAAATGAGAATGTTTATTTTCGTATGTAAGTGGAGCATATATATATATATATATATAGTTGTGTGTGTGTGTGTGTGTTTCTGTAGCTTCGTCTACACAAACGTTGGTAAGAGGTAAGAAACGTCATGCTGACTTTCTTAAATGGTAAATACAACGATTCATTCAACGAAGAGAGGGCTCTCTTTCAGCGTGGGGCAGTCGCTCCGCGCCGGCGTATAGAACATCTACGCTTCAAACACGATTAGCGGTAAACCCCTTGACTGACCGTGTGACGTCATCAAAACGTCACAGATAGCCAAATTTTCTGATATCACCGTCATGTAGTGACATCAGATGATGAAATCATCACATTACATCGCGGTGTGATGAAAACATCGCGTCACCAAGTGAGCGAGTGAGTGAGTGAACTTGATTTAGTCCGGCAAAACGTGACAAAACACGCACCTGGCTAAACTCACGACGAAACCGACAGGCCTAGCCTGTCGTCTCAATCACGGGCATGCTGGACGGCCAGGATTTGATCTTCAAAAATGGGGCTTCGCAGGAGCGTGTCGCACTTTTCCTTGTTGAACGTCGGGCTCAGCGACTTGCACTCCCAGAGCACGTGAGGCAAGGTATCAACCTCGCCACAAGCCGCAAAATTGTGTAAATTTCCGGACAGATACTATTAAGGAACGCAGGATTAGGGTAATAGTTGGTTTGCAGGAGTATGAGCGTGACCGCCTGCGCTCTGTTTAGCTTGGTATGAGGTGGCGGGAAGAGCCTTCTAAGGTGCGCCCTGGACGGAAACAGTGCAAAACTAGGTGAAGTGGAGAAAGCTTTGAGAGGGTCGCGAAAGAGGATCAATACATTGACTAAGAAGAACAAGAAGGAGACACTTTTGACCTCGATTTGTCTCAAATTATTTCATTGAAAACCTCGCGAGTTTTTGAAACAACCGTTTCTGATGTGCCAGAAAACTATCTATTAAGCGGCTGCTTACACCAAGCGCCTGACCGTGATTTTGTGACAAGTTGAAGTGACTGTAGAATGCTATTTGTTCTTGGTCAGACAGCCTGTCTCTTACCTGTTTTGCCGAGTGGGGCTTGAAGCCCACCTTGATAAGACCAAGAACCATAGTTGAAAAGGACGTCTTGAGGAACTAGTTGGGTCATTCTATGCAGGAAAATATATAAGTGAAACTTGAAAGGGCACCACAAAAAAGAGATCTGTTCATGTGTCTTATTTGTGGTGTCTCTTTCAAGCTTTGTCAGTTCACTTTCCCACAGAGAGGCCATGAACTTTGTCATCTGTATTCCTGAAGAATGTGTAACGGGTCGTGAGACTCATGCTTCTGTAAATAGGATTCTCGCTATGAGCAGGAGCAAAGAAACGAAAAACTAAACGTCAATCAGACGTGCGTCCGTGTAGCTACCTGTCTTCAAAAAAAAGGTAAATATGTCGAACCAAAGAAAAAAATGCGCGAAATGTTTTATCATGGTAGAACCGCTACATATGTATCTTTCCTGGTGGCTGCCTAAACGCGGGAGCCTTGCTTTGCTAAGTTGTAATTTTCTAAAAAAAAAAAACAAGCAAACGCTACGCAAGGCACGTACGCCATCCCTGATTCATCGCGGCAGCTGAATATTCAAGCACTCGTATATTGTTGGGCATGTTGGCTACACGTACAATGCCATTACAAATTACTGCTACAGAAACTACTCCGGGTAGACGCCTAGTCTAAGCAATGATCTCAAACTGAAAGTTCTTCGGCTGCTTCTAAGGCAAAGACGTCCACGAGCCTTCCCCTCACTCCCTTTTTTTTTCTAAAGAAAGAAAGATTCGGGGAACATTTTGCCCCAGAAGTGGTCCACATATCTCAGTGAATCCAGATTTGGTAGAATGTAATGATTTTTTTTTTTTTTGCTATGACTGGAATGACTGCCAGTACGTCCAGCTGAGATAGCCCCGCCGCGGTGGTCTAGTGGCTAAGGCACTCAGCTGCTGACCCGCAGGTCGCGGTATCTAATCCCGGCTGCGGCGGCTGCATTTCTGATGGAGGCGGAAATGTTGTAGGCCTGTGTGCTCATATTTGGGTGCACGTTAAAGCACTCCAGGTAGTTGAAATTTCCGGAGCACTCCACTACGGCGTCTCTCATCATCATATGTTGGTTTTGGGACGTTAAACCTCACCTATCAATCAATCGTCCAGCTTAGATAACGCGCAGAAGTTATCGCGCTTCTGCTCTAGATTTCAATCTGTAAAGCTAGCCACTCCACAACGCAGTGAAGGCTTTTTAGGACGCTTTTGACTGTGTAACAGCATCTGTAGGGTGGAGGCGTTTATCGCCGTGTTTCTTTGCAGCCTCTCTAAACGTTTCTGTTTCGGTTCCGCCTTCATCAGCAAGTGTGGCATGCCCTTTTCTGTATAGTATCATTTTATACTCTCCTCTCACCCTCCCCCCTTTTCTTTTCTGCTGTCCCGCTTTTATTTTTCTGCATTCACAAGAAACTTCAAAATAGTTTAACTTTTTTTTAAAGCACCGACAGAATTTGATAATGAGAAGCTTTGCTGCTAGAGTGTTACCTTGCTCCTATCTAGCGTAGGTTACCTTCTCTATGGCATGAGGGAAAGTGAGTAAATTTCATTCGGTAGCGTGCACCAACGGCAGACTCGTCCATGGCTGACTGTGTCCCTAGAACAGAATGCTGAGGGTCAGAGCTGACAGCTTGGTCCTGTTCACCAGGCTTCGCTGGTCTTGAAGGCTGCGTTTCAGTTGGGCATCCGGAGCTAGACGTTTCATCGAGCGATCGGCTGCATTGACCTTAAGAAAAAATTATTTTATGCTTTTGCGTACCAAATTATTATATGATTCCGAGGCATCCTGTATCGGGACACTCGAAGAGCTTGTGTACACCATCAAGAGTTCATGTGCACCTAGCTCTTCATACTTCGGTGTCTTTGCACTTAACACCCACAGATATGGGAGCACCATGGCCGGAAATCAAACCGGCGTCCTCAATCTGCGCATAAAGTGGTCGGGCAAAAATGTAAACCGCTTTCAAGAACCAATGCGGCAGTGGAAATTAGTCCGCTTGCATATTAAGCCATACGATCTGCACAGAACTCGCCCGGGAAGCAAGTCGGCACTTATTGGTTTCATCTCTACGATATTGTCCTCCGTTCGAGCCGTCTCTTTCTTGTAGACAACTGCCTTGTTGATTGCGGATTCGTGTCGCTTTACTAAATGTTTGGCCTTCCACATCGGGATGAAACGTGTAGTGATGCTTGCGGTCATTGCGGCAGCGAGGAAACTATAGATAATGATCCCTGTCGCTGTTCCACTAATCCTCGCACAGGCCGTCGCTAACCGTGGAGCTGTTTTTTCTAGACGACGGGCCGCTTTCGGAAATGACAATCTTAGAATGCCGACTGAAACGGACGTCAAAACTGATGTCGGTAAAAAACGAAGTTGCACTTTCTACGGTACAGATACATATAAAGGGACGTATAATCCTCGCATTGTTCACCGCAGGGGTTCGTTTTTCCGCGCGCCTGTTTTCTGTCTCTACTGTCGTTTTTTTTAATTGGAAAGGTAACTGAATTTTCACTGCTCACCAGTGCCAAGTACTTCCAGTAGAAGAAGCTTTCCTACTCTTTATGTAATAAGTCTGCTCTTGGTTCGACGAAATCTTGACCGGTTCTTTTGATGCAGTAACTTTAGAGTTTGTCAATCACAGCCAGTTCTCAAAAGAAAGAAAGGAAGAAAGAAAGAAAAAGAAAGAAAGGATAAGAGAAAGCAAAAAGGAAGAAAGAAAGAAAGAAAGAAAATAAGAAAGAAAGAAACTAAGAAAGTTGTGTTTGGCATTGTTGTTTTAGACTGGTTTAACAATTTATGATTCCAATTTACGATACCATGATTGTTTGAACAACCACTTTTTGTTTTTTCTATTTCCTAATCGACAACTGGAAGTTTAGAGGACAAATGAAAACACGTTTACAAAAGCAGGCAGATTGATCAATGAATAGGTCATCAACGAGAAGAGCGAGTGAACTCCTGTTGGCTGCACTGAATAGGCGTAGGAGGTTCCGGGAAATAAGTTTAGCAAGGCTGCCTACAGAGTGGTATTTCATGGTAAGTCAGAATTCGATACTGGTAGGGTTCTGTTTTCATTGACAGTGACAAAGTAAGGTACATATGACGGGAAACGCCTGCCGGTAAAGGGGTGTCGATGGAATGGAGAAGGGCCGAAGGTATGTTTACCGTTCTAATTATACAACAAATGTAAACAAGGCAACAGCAATGTTTGAATTGGCCTCGCAACAGCGCGTTCTTCTGCTCAAATGAGGTTAATCGACTTGTCTAGACATCAACAGATCACCACCGTACACAATATGCATAGAACGTTAGTACGGCCCAAGCTCAAAGTTATTTTAGGTTAAACACGCCTTTACAAAACGGAAATAATTAAAAATAAAGGTGTTTGTCCTCTCTCTCTCTAAGGTAATTGCTTACCACTGGTGCCTCGAAATTACTTAATTATTCAACACACCCCTTCGTATTAGTATTCAATTATTCGTATAAATAGATGTACACCTACCAGCACTAAGCCAAATCATGGTTGATGACGTCGCGAAAGCTGCTTGGTTTATGAGGAGCTAGCAGTGTTGCCAAATGTCGGATAGCAAAAGTAGCTGGATTTCACTGAAAATTTAGCTAGAAATAGCTAAACAATTCATCAAAGAGACGAAAAAAGTTCCTAAATTAGTTTTTTTTTTCAAACATATTTAGACATATCATATTCGTGCAACGAATCTACTGGCATTTGTATTATTTCAGTCTAAACAGAGCTATCAAGTAACGTTTTTTTTTTGCACGGGACAGCGCAGAACATGTATAAATGAAGAGAAAAATGTTCTTGCTCTAATTGCAATTATTTAGGGCAGGTGTTGTTTTAGCAGAGCGTAGAGGCTTGTGCGCTCTTCAAAGAAGAGCTGGGATTGCATCAGACTTCTCTAAATATATGGGTCTGCGAATATTCAAAAATGTAGAATAAGAAATTGAATAAGTCATAACGAAAGGAAGTATTTTTTCGAACAAGTTTTCAATAGTGAACACTAAGGAGGAGACCCCTATGGAACAACACGTTGGAAGAGCGATGAATTGTTTTCGTTGTTTTAATAAGTGATCTACCAAAATGCATGTATAGCCCAAGGTGCATTCAGGATGCTTGCAGGTAAGGTGACACCGAGGGGAAGCTGTTAGAGGAATAAGTTCTGCTCATCACTGGGTGAAATATTTCTTGCTTTAAACTCCCGTGTCACTCGAGCGAATGGGTCTTCAATCCCTTATGAATTTCATCAAATACATATCACTCATTAACGAAATAATGTTTAGCTCTGACGTCTCAGCTGGTGAGAAAGCTAAAATTGAGTTCACAGTAAACGAGTAAACAACAAAAAAATCCGAATCTGCACTAACCAATCGTAAACAAATGTACAAAGCACTCTCGAAAATCGCAAAAGGGCAGTGCAAGTATGAAGCGGTGGTGGTAAACTACCTTAATTCCAGTGTTTGGATGATATCAGCCATTGGCAAAGCATCATCTTTTGCCAGTGAATATGACCCTATCGTGCCGATACCTGAACCGCCTCACTCTGCAAGCTGCATTCGTAGCACTTTGTCTTTTGGTGTGTGTGTGTGCTTGTGTGCGTGCCATGACGTTTTGTCGCAAATTAAGGTGAAAAAAAGTTGTCATTTTGTCAGTTCGATTTCACTGATTTTTTTTTTTTTCAGATGAGTTCCATTAAGTTTTTCACAAAATCTACGGTTCAAAAACACAAACATTGTCTCCTGTTCTTTTTCGGAAAGAAATACCTGTGGGCTTCATATGCACGTAGAAGAATTTTTTGCCCAGCATAATAATTAAAAAAAATATAACATCACTACAGCTAGAGTTGGCCAAGATGGCTAGATAAGGAGCTAACTTTTGGGGTAAAACGCGCTACTCTTAGCTGAATCAAATTTTTGGTAGCTAGCAGAGTCCAAATGTAGCTATATCTAGCTATATACAGGATAGTTAAATTGGAAACACTGACGAAGAGGTGCTGAAATGTTCCTAGCTTTGCACAGAAAGTGTGTAGACACTGTTCTGAAATACATAATTATTTAAAGTATTTCCTTCTTGAGCAGATGTTACTTCCACATTCTTGTTTCATCGTTTCTAGTTCATTAAATAAAGCGTGCTGTAGGTCGTCCAACCTATTATGAGCGGCCTGTCTGACGTCAGCATTGTCGTTAAAATAATGCGCCTTCAAGTTTTTATTTCAAACAGAAAACAGATGGTAGTGGTAGGGGCAAAGTTAGGTGTACAGTTGTGATAGTGGGCCAAGTTGAAATCCGGGGTTTTGGATTAGGCAGCTACAACTGAGGACATGTACAATTGTTTATTTTGCACTGTTAAAACATCTGGGCACCCACTTTGCTGATAGCTTGCCAGTGTGCCGATAGAATAAACACGTTTCTAGCAGCTTCCCAGGAAGTGGGCTATCTATATGGCACATATTCGTCTGTCATCAAGAATCAGCTCGTAGACAGCATAGCTTGTTACGGCATCTTTTGGGGTGGTTGAGCGGCAAGTGCGTGGTTCTTATTCAATGATGAAATGTCTTGCTACGAGAAAGCCAGCTTGGGAGTGTTGTATAAGAAGGATACTTCTTGGGCCGAGCGTTTCTGTAATCGCAGTGTGAATGTGTTTTGCAGACTTTACATGAAAAAAAAAACTTCATGGCGTCCAGTGACCTCATTGAAAAGCAACCTGCTTGTACCACCGCCACCTCAAGATACGTCTGAAATTTAGCCTAGTAGCGGAAATCAAACATATTTGCACAACGACCTTGTGTGGTGTCAAGCTTTCATGGGTATACGTGTGTATTTCCAACGTAATTGAAATGTGACAATCTTAACATTAAGCGACCTTTCTTACTGCGCACATTACTTGACCTTCTTTGTCTAAGGCGATGCGATTCGATCTTCTTGACCTAAACAACAGTTATCCCTTCTCTTGTCTTTCAAAAGTTTGTCGCAGTACGCGATCTGTTTTTTGTCGTTACATAAACTAGTTTCGTTGACTCACAGTGATCTTAGACACGCAAAGTTCTTGTGAAGACTTGTAAATGAATAACGTTCAAGGATTTCGTCAGATATGAATAGTGAAAAAACAGGACGCGCGTAAGTGCTCAATTTTGAAGGCTTGATGTGAAGGTGGCCCAATTGAGCATCCGCTATAATAAGACCGCGTGCCGCATGAGGTGCCACCGGGGCATACGCAGAGGTCCAGGTGAACCCTTCAGCCTCGTAGCAGCTCATCGCATCCTCACTAGCCTGAAGTCTTCTTACCTTTTGCCTGAGCGAGTCTTAGTGGGAGCTATTTTCAGCGTCGAGCACGGTCCGTCAAACGGGACATGAGATGGACTTACGAAAGTGGGGTTTTATACGTGATGGAAAAGCGGGCGCGGAGGCGTAGGATTATGAGGTCAAGCTTTTGGTCCATTTTTTTTGCCACTGAAAGCATGTATCACCCACTCTTTCCTCAAGCTCTAACGCACGTGGCAGAGGTCATGCAAAGTTCAACTGGCTCGCAGCGAAACGCGCTTAAAGAGATAGATTGCGCGAATTTTGCTTCTTTATTTATTTATCCTGCAGCACACCACACTTGCGTTTGGAGTAAGTTTGTTGAGTGGCCGTGCGCGTAGCGGACTTGCGGCTGGCTGGTCTGAATCGGCAGAGGGCGAGGGAAGAGGCGCGAGATAACCCCCCTCCGGAGATGGACGGCACGATGGTGGAGCCATTAGCATTCCTCGATGCAAGCGATGCGGCGCGTGGTGGATGAGAGCAGCGCGCGCGCGTGTGCTGCAGGCTTGACTTCCTCAAGCTCGGTCATTTGTTTACATGACGGACTTTGCCAAGAGTGACGCCAGACAGTATAATTCAACGCCGTTGTCATCTTCACGGTCGTGAATAAAACACCAGGCGACCAATATAAATCGTTCTGGGAAGCAGGCGGTGACAGTTTAATGAAGCGCACGCACCTAGACCGTTTTGCAGCTCTTTGTTTGTTCAACCGGTTCTATATTGTAGTTATATAGAATTGTACATATACATTCAGCTGTGTCTAGAAAAAAAATCTAATGATTATTCAAGAGTTCCTCCTTCATTTCATGTACAATTAGAAAACTCAGCATAAACGGGAGTTTTTTTCTGAAGCAGATTTGATGGCGCTATCTATCTATCTATCTATCTATCTATCTATCTATCTATCTATCTATCTATCTATCTATCTATCTATCTATCTATCTATCTATCTATCTATCTATCTATCTATCTATCTATCTATCTATCTATCTATCTATCTATCTATCTATCTATCTATCTACTTGAGTTACTCTGAGGTTCAACTCCTCTATCGATATTTTACAGTGGTATTACTTTTCATTCTTTTAATAAATGTGAGTTACAGATTTACTGTTACTATACTGCGCAATACAGTACAGAAA
Organism: Rhipicephalus microplus; assembly: GCF_043290135.1. Taxonomy (NCBI): domain Eukaryota; kingdom Metazoa; phylum Arthropoda; class Arachnida; order Ixodida; family Ixodidae; genus Rhipicephalus; species Rhipicephalus microplus. The sequence goes on from NC_134710.1 coordinate 341,869,465, forward strand.
GCTGTCAGGTGACAAGATCATTTTATGGTAGTTTCTGTTCCGTAATCAACAAAGGTATTGGGGCACTCGGAGGTTAACGTGCTACAAAAAGTACTTGTATGGTGTAATTTTACATTGAATGTATGAAAATTAATTACCAGTTTCTACACTGAAGCCTTCCTTGCTTTCTTAACCTGCACCGCTATATTGGCTGTCGAATGGGAGTTTGTTCCGCGTGAGCATTAAATTCGGGACAGATTCTGCCGGTAGCAGTATACGAGGAGATTCTTTTTACCTCTTTTTTTTCCTGAAAGACATTATTTGTTTTGTTTTTTCTTGATAATGGGCATTTCATGCTGTCAAAGAGTGAAGGCGTCCAGAAAGAAAGGAACGTCATAGAAGTCGGAGAGAGTTACTGCTCGAAAGAGGGGAAGTCGTTCTTAAAATTGGAAAACAAAAGAGAATTGAACCCCGCAACTGTCTGCAGCTAAGTGCGACACCTCAGCAGGGGTTCACAGAGGAAGGAAAATGGGCGGGGGGTAATAGGCTTGAGCAGAGAGAGGAAAGGGGAAGGAGAGAGCGAGCGAAGAGATAGAAAAGGAAGGAGGAACGCACAGATTGTCTACCGAAATCACGGGGAGCGAATTCTCGTAACAATCGCGAATAAGCAAATCCTTGTGACTGCGATGTGGATCTGCGTCCAGGTGGGCATTAAAATATTGTTACAATTCAGGGCTTTTAAAATTTCTTTTTGACTTATCTAGGCTTACTGAAGGGGGCTCTAAAGAGGAACATTACTTGGTTTAAATTGGCAAACTGCAGTATGAGGACTCTGATTCACTATATTTCACTATCTTACGTTCATTATTAGCGGAGAAAATGATTTTTCAAGTCTCAGTTTTAAATTTTGCGCCAAAATAGCCGTGCGTGACGTATGAGATTTCTAAATATATTTTCAGTATTTTGGTGGTATCTCTCGATAAACATATTCTGAAACTTCGTTTGTGCAAAGTCTCCGGCACCCACAGATTACATTTTACTTCATTTTCGTTCTTTAGAAGCTGCATACAATCGAAGATGCCTTCAAAATGTCTTGTGTCATGATTTTGGGTGCGGGAATTTCAAGGTGGTGTCACCACTCGCAATTTCTTCTCGCGTGTATTCTCGCTTACCTTGCGTCGTACCACTGTAAGAGAGGTGTTTTCGGGATAGTGAAGTTATACTTTACGAATACGCGAAAAATCATTTTGCTCTATATAGTGTCCCTCTTAGCCATGGTACACAGTATACGCACTTGTTATGATCGGCTTCGTCATATATGTACATGTGTTTTGTGTTATCGTACGCTCGCCTAGCGGACTCGGCTCTCACAATGAGTTTACGCTATATTTAATTAAATTGGTACAAACTAGTCTTATTAGAAGCACGACTTTTATGACGAGCGCTGCCATGCACCTGCGGATAGAGTCCACCGTGGCGAAAGGGCAGTTGTATACAGCTTCGGGATTATTTTTTTTTGTAGTGCAGGTCAAAGGAAGCGGACAGTGCACTTTCTAATCTCACCATTTGGTCATAGGCACTACTTCTATAGCGTCAAGATTCAATCAATTGGATATAGAGAAAGTGAGAAAAGTACTCAATAATATTAGAAGGTAAAGAATATACGGTGCAAATAGAACTTCGGGCCATGGCACTTGTTGACGAACGCAATGCTCTAGCACAATGCCGCAAAGGAGTTTTCCTTATATCTTTCTTGGTGTTTTTTAAATATATTATTAGAAACATTCACAGATCGTATGACGTAGTCTCGCAATGTGTTAGCTATAATAAGCGCACAGAACCTACTAAGCGAGCATTCAAAGGCTGACACTGTACGATTCCAAGAAAACAGGAACGGCGGGGATTGTTCATTAGGGCACACTTGTAGGTTCAGTATAGGCTCCTCCAATGTCAGTGAACGTTAAAGAACACCATGTGGTCTGAAATTCCGGAACCCTCCACGTCCCTAGTAATTATATCGCGGTTTCGGAGTACAAAAGCGCAGATGTTATTATGGGCACCTCCTGTCTTGGGAGTATAGTGCTATGGGACGACCCTTTGTAGTTACTTTCAACGAAGCTACAATTATTTTCACAATAATTATATCTGTGATATACAGCTAATGAAATGACCCTTCAATATGTATACGCATAGTTGAACTCGTTTTAAGCTTATGGCGGCGCGAACATATATAATCAATTAAAAGGGGCACAAAAATGAGCTTTCAATACGTTTTGCTGAAATAATGCACCAGATAATAATATTTGTTGAGGTGGTACGTCGAAAAGCATGATATCATTACGAGAGGTGTCGTAGTAGATAACTATACGAGTGCGGCCGCCACGGTCGAGCTTCGATCACGTGACCTTCGGGCCAACAGTCAGGCGCCATAACAACAGCAGGCCACCGCAGTGGGTGTTGTGATCAAGCGGAGCAGTAGCTATAAGGACGTTCTTTTTGTTGAACAACAACCAGTCTGGGGACGGCCGCATTTCAGCGCAAACAAAATGAACTTTGCACACACCTAGGAAGCGCGGGAAGAGCAAGCTAGCTACGATATATTATCGATCGTAATCTTGCGAAACCCAACAAAGCGAAGAACAATTTCTCAGAACAAACGTGAATAAAAGTAGAGAGACGCAGCTACCACGGGGATGACCAAGAAGACAACAGCGACAACGGCCTGCGCACTCCGGAAACACAAAAACCGCGGTGCAGCCTTCTCGAAAATTCGCCGTCACCTTCGCCATCATTGGAAACAACATCGTTTCTTTCGCCAGCATGCGTACAGCACGTATAGCTTAATTGTTCGCGTGTGGTCCTTTATAGACGGTGCATGCGATGAAATTGCTTGCATGCTAGGTACCGATGCGAATCTGTAGTTCACGAAATGAACGCTTCGTCCATTCTTTCTCCCCCCCCCCCCCCCCTCCACCGTGAGCTCCTTAGCTGCGTGCCCCGGCGTCTTCGCTTGAAGAGCATGTGGGAATTAATTATCCGTTCGCACTCGCTTCCTACGAAAGCGTAGCCTAACCCCGTCTAAGTAATAAAATGACCGTACAATTAGAAGGTCGTGCGTAATTTCTTGCGATGGGCCAGCGGCCTGTTTCGTATACGGCGCCCCGTTTTGAGAGAGATAGCGAGCATCGTGTTTTCCCATACGCTAATTAAATTTACCGATTAAAAGCTCGCTTGACCGCTTTCCTCAATATGCAGATGAAGCCACCGGTGGTATACGGCAACACTGGGAGCAATAAAAAAAAAACGTTGCGTGCATATATTTTTTCCCGCTCGAGCGGACCTAATTGTTGTATGTGGTGTTACAAAATTTTTCTGACCCTGAACGAGACACTTAAATAAGAACCGACTCAAAGGATGCACTGAAGCTTGCCATTTTCGTGCAAGGTTCTCCAGCTTGAAGAGGTTAGGGGCAATTTTTCGGGTCATATACTACAATCGTGGCCAATGGCGTTCCTCGAACTTGTGCACTTAAAGCAAAAAAAAAAAAAACTGGTGTGCTATAGTAAACGGTATCATTAATTTAAAGGCAGTGGCTAAAGGTCATGAAAGATCGCATTCAGCGCTGGCACTGCTTTGTAGTGAACGAATAATGATAACATATTTTCGGGAACTGGTCCTGCTTTTCAGGTACGTGGGTAACGAAAATAAAGCGAACGCGAAGAAGGACAATTATTTGGATTAATAAATGAAATACCAGTACTATTGAAGCAGAGTAAATGAGGGGAAAAGCAGAAAATGCACGCCCTCGCACCACATCTTCGTGGACTTGCCGCAATCTTTGAACCAAGAGTAAGTAGGTTTAATGATAGAGTACAAGAACTTGGACTTCAGGGAACACCAAATGCTGACAAGCAGTACAAGTTTCATTACGGCTCCAAGTGATGACAGGAAGAAGAGCGGGTGCAAAATGCTGCATGCGCTTTCACAACCAGGAAGAAAATCTGCCGTTAAGCATCAATTAGGCCACTCCTAAAGGGGATTCTGTGTGTATTTTTCTGGTACGAACCTCAAAGCACTGGTTTTAGTCACAGGAGGGAGGGTAGAATGCTAGACTTTGCGGATTTTTCTATACTTGAGCTTGAACCACAAATTCAAAAGCGCTGCCTACTTTTATTTATAGGGTCACCCACCAGCCTCTCAAGATACAAAAAAAACGAGCGTAATATTCACCCCTAATATTTCTCGTCCTTTCACACTTCTCTGATGCACAGAGTAGTTCCTGTGACGTCTATTGCATATAGGCTCTTGATTTGCCCATATACGCGGAATATCAAATGTGATTTGTCTCCTGTACCACTTTTCCATGCAACTGCCCATCATTACTTTCTTGTCTCGCAGGAATATCGTGCATTATCAACAGATGGCGCTTCGTTTTGTCTGTTTAAAACTACGCAAGCAGCGGTAGCCCAGAAGCGAGAAATTCTGATTGGCTCTAGCGCTTAGTGGTGACATTGTTCACGGGCTTTTATAAGAACTAAGGGGCGAGGAGGATGCATTGCGTATGCGAAGGGTAGCGAAGGAGAGGACCAAACCACCTCCTTGTCTTTGAACGCGGTGTGGTGAGAGGCCCTTTGACAAAAGTTGTGTGGCTCTCGTTGAGGGTGCAGTGAACGCGTTCAGGCTGTAAGTCTAGCTATTCGTCAATTTCTGTACATCGGTTTGGCATAATCCCCCATCTCTCCTGCTTATTGCTTTTCATGGCCCTTCTTTTGTTTTATAGACAAACGCTCGCAAGAAACCTCGATAGCGCGCAGTGGTGCGTTTGTCCTACTTTGGAGGAGGCACCGATCCTCCACGCTACTCAAATTTATTTCGGCGTGCGCGCGTGCAGGAATTACGGTGCAACATTTGACTTGCTTTGCATGCGCTGCGCGGAGTGCGTGAAATAACGCTTGGGTCACGATCGAAGCTGCTTCCGCGCGGGCACCGAATTTACCGACCGGTGCGACCTTCTTTCTTTCGTTCACAAATTCGACTGCTCCGCTATTTTTTCCGTTTCCTGTCTTGGGGTGG